>NC_086342.1:22530244-22830244 GCF_032445375.1 Bacillus rossius redtenbacheri
AATTCATTAGTGGGACATTTTAAGTTAACCTTTGATTGTACATGTATCCAGCTATCGTCCTCCGAATTGAAATCCGTAGTGCCAGGGTCGGGATATTTATTTCTGAAACGGTGAGCTATATAGCCAGAAACATATTTCAGCCCTTCAAGAGAAATTTCGTCACTTGAAAGGGGCCTGGCCGCTAAATCTAAGTATATTTCTTCCATGTCAGCAAGATATATTTCATTTAAAGGTGATTTCTCTTGAAATGTCTTTGTAAAATGCATTTCCTTGCACAAAAGTAGTTCTGTACTTTCATTCTGATAAGCACTGCCCTGTTCCATTTTATTTGACGAAAAATCACTTACCAAACACATTTCGTCTGCCTTCTCATCCGTGTTTTTCCGTTCAGCAAAAACTGTTGCAGAATGTTTTCACAATATGTAGTTTAAAATTCTGTATTTAAAGTCAATGGGCGACAGATGCGTATTTTGATGTCCCATACCTCTAATGTACGGAAGAAAAAAAACACTAACACATCTTGGTTCAGTTTAACTGTTAACAAATATTTAGGTTAACAGGTCTTATACATAATGTCGAGTGTTTTACTCACTGAGTTATACAGGACATTAATTAAATTGATCGCTGATATTTATACTTTTAAACGAAATTTGGATTTATCATTTTATGTGAACTCTAATGCGTTAAAAAGTGTAACGCAACACTACACACAGGTAGTGATGTCTAGTGCACTGCCCTATGCACATTAGTTAACAAAAAAATAAAATGAAATATTAATTACTGATAAATAATACCTTGATGTCGTGATACAAGTAACACATGCTTATCTGATATTTATCTCAATTAGAATACGAAATAGGAAGACAAAATAATTAACTGATTTTGAGACTGATTTATTACTTACACACGAATAAACAAATACCGCGTTTCCCTCAATACAGTAATTCCATTTGACCAAAAAATCACTCCGATTTTTTTAAACTATCGTTGCAAGGTACATGGGCACGACTTCGCAAATGTCAATGTTTCACGTAGAGTTAAAAAATGGATTTACGGTTCGAAAAATTCACTAACTCATAAATTAAATCAATTATCCGATAAAACATAAGACTTATAGACTCAAGACCACTAAGATAGTTGTGCATTGTATGTTCATATGATCGTGCCATTAATAATACTGAGAGGCTAATTAATTTAGTAAATATAATATTTAATAGCGGCTGGTTTTAGTTTATCCCAGAAACATCAACAAAGTCATAATATCAATCGGCAATGTTAAAAAGTTGCAGGGCGTCAGTACAGCGTTAGTGATAGAGTAATAACAAAATGGCCATACCTAGACTAATGATATCTTCTGACGTTAATAACTTTAAAATTGCGTTTTCCCGTTCGCAACTTAACATACCATCAGCAGTCTGATGATAACCTTTTTATACATACTATTATTACCGCACACGTAACATAACTTATGGTAGGCCCGCGTCAGGAACGTCCTGACGCGGAGCTGCACACACCAAAACGGCCAAAACCAAGCTTCTTTTTAGTAGCAACTTTTACAACAATAGGCTGGAGGCACTTTTTGAAAGTTCCGCCGAAACCTCGGGCAATTTCTGGCCGTGAAAAACGCAATTCCAAAAGCAGCAATTACTTAATAATTACATACAGAAAAGCCCAAACGTCTGTAACAATGTCAGAAATATAGTTCAAAACCCAAAATAAATTAAACATATAAATTTAAATAACGTAGCACAGAATAATAAAACTGTAAACAAACATTTGAAGTACTAAGATTTCAGTGTTCTGTGCAATGTAATATTACAAAAGGACATTTGTAATTAGTGTGCCCGGCATTCTGGCATCGCTAGCTAACATTTTAATTTTTTTTAAATTTCATATAACGAGAATAGCCTAGTGTTGATTTGATGTTCTAAATCAATTTTAATAAATATAAAATCTATTTTTTTGGTTAAATTTAGATCTGTCATTCTAGTGTGCATATAGCATACTCTAACTAACCGGAATACACAACTGATGTTCTATGCTGTCAAAACATATTAATCTGGAGGGTAAAAATTTATTCATATGTGTAAACAACCACCAAAAATAATAATCACCCTGTCAGTATTCAACTTCAAGTCAAAACATAACCGCTAAAAAGAATTTCGCTATACGAATTTTTCGTACAGAGACAATTTCCTTGCTTGAGCGAAGATATGAAGCGCGATCTTGACAGACCCTTCGTTTCTTCGGTCTCCTCTCTCGTCCTCCCTCTACACCCCATTCTTCCCCCTCCCCTCCCGCAGGCAGGGCCAGCCGGCTGGAGCTCTGCCGGACCACCTGGTTCCGACAAGCGCCGCCCTCAGCGTCACGTCGCGTGTTTTGAGTCGGATCGTATCAAAAACAAAAGGATATGAAAATATATACATAACTCAATAGTGTTCTGCCAATTATGTTTTCATTTTCATTTAAATTTATTCTTTAAATCGCTCCTGAAGTAGTCCAGCAATGATCAATGGAAATTGTCAATATTAAACTGTAATTTTGACGATGAAATTTTTTTTTTTACTTTTATAGGTGCAGAAACCTATTCGTACACTCGTTTCTTGAACTATACTTAAGTTTAACATAATTATGTGTTTTCTAAATAATTCTGGCTTGGAATAAAAATAAATGCATTTAAAATGACATAACTCAGTAAAAAAAGTTTATTAAAAAAGATTCTAGGTATATTATGTCTTAAAAAGAAGCATCAAAAATAAATATGTACAGTTAAATTAGTTTTGTCGTAATATTTTCCATGCACCAATCGCTAAGTCTAAATAAATATACACAATAAATAGGCATTCCTTTAAAAGATTTAATTTACAACATAACCGTTAAAGAAATATATTTTCTGAAGTGGTTAGTCGTAATCTTGTTTAATTTTTAACATAGAATAAGTATCTGATTTTATAACTCTTGTTTTACGAGGTTTGAGATTTTATTTTACCTTGATGAGAACAGAACTCGTTTTAATTTTATGTGGTAGACAATTAAAAAAACCTGTAGGTATAAATAGATATTTTAACACGGAGAATATTTTCGCGATATCCATTTGATATAACTCACCACTAAATAGCGCTGCAGTGCTCATCAACTTCTAAACCCTTCAACCGATCGCCAGGGATGAACAGAAAATCATAGGATAAAGACCTGCTAAGAACATTTGTGTCATTTCTCTATGTCTACTATACTGTCATATAGTGCTACCCATTTTTCTTTTATTTCGCGGACAATATATCACCCTGTGTTCAGCCCAGGCAACGCCGGGTACTGCAGCTAGTGAAGTATAGTTTTTTTTAAATTTTCTTTATTATTAGCGAGTAATTTACATCATACTTAATGAGTAGTGTAGGAGATACGATTTCTTAAAATAAATATAAAAAAATTCCCCCATTTTACACCCTTAAAACTAATTTATAAAAAATACATACCGAAATTAACATGCAAGTTATTAACTCTAGTTCTAATTGATTTGGAAGTGTTCATATTTCGTTTAAAAATCATACTTACCCCTTTTACTTCACTTATAGTTTGTATCTTAAAAAATGATATGTGGCTCATAGATTCATATATTTATTATTGGTACCCAATATCTATCATTATTCTTGATTAGATGCATATATATATATATAATAGTTTACTTAAAACAATATTTACCCGTTTTTACTCCTTATGGGTAGAATTTCGCAATATGATTAAATTTTGGTTGGTAGTTTCATATGTTTATTTTTGGTACACAGTATTTTTTTTAAATCTTGATTAGCTTCAAAGATACAATAATTCATTAAAAAAATATATTTTTCCCCTTTATCATACCTTACGGGTTTGAATTAGAAAAATGGAGAATTTGTTTTTGGTAGTTTCTGGGTATTAATTATTGGAAAATAATATATTTTAATTATTAATTAGATTATTATATAATTATTTATATTAAAAATTATGTATCCCTTTATCACCTTTATACGTTGAATTTTACAAAATGGTACAAATTTAGTTGGTAGTTTTCGTATGTTACTTATTAGTACGCAATATCTATTATTATGCTTGATTAGATTCGGAGATATAATATTTTATATAAAATCCTATTTTCCCCATTTTTTTTAACTTTTAGGGGTTGAAATTTGTAAAACTGTAAAATTGTGATTTGTAGTTTTCATATGTATGTTATTAGTACCCAATCTATTTTCCAATTGTTGGTTAGCTTCGAGGTATAATTATTTATCTTAAAACTATATTTACCCCTTTTTCATCCTTTAGGGTTTGAATTACGCAAAATGGTAAAATTTTGGTTGGTAGCTTTCGTATGCTTTTTCTTGATATCCAATATCTATTTTTATGGTTGTTCATATTCAGAGATATAATTAATTGTTTTAAAACCATTAGATATATCCCCTTTTCGACCCCTTCAGGAGTAGAATATCACAAAATGTAAAACTTGTGGTTGTTAGTATTTGTAGGTTAACAATTGATACCCAATATAATTTCTTATGCTTGATTTGATTCCGAGATATAATTAATTATATTAAACCTCATCTACTTCTTTTCACCCCTTAGGGGTAGAAAATCGCAAACTTATAAAACTGCGATGAGTTGTTTTGGTATGTTTATTATTGGTACCGAGTATGGTTTATTATACTTGATTAGCTGGGAGATATAATAAATATATTAAAACCATATGTAGCCTTTTTTTACCCATTAAGAGTGAAATTCTTTAATTACCTATATATAGTCCCAATTTTTCAGTTGGATAAATAGTTTACTAATAAACTATCATCAAAATACAAATAGTTTTCGAATAATGCCGGAACATATTAACAAAAAAACGAAACTTTTTATTATTATATTTTAGAGTTCTAAATAATGTTAGTAGCCGTTTACATTTGGTTTTTTTGTCAAACATTTATCCAAAACAAATATTTACCTTGAAAAGTTTTATTATGAATGAGTATGGATTGCAGTTCCATTAAAATATTTTCGTATTAAAATTTAGAAGTGAAAAGATCACAATATTTTTTTTTCTTTTTTTTTTTACTTTAGCTTCCGTTGAAGCTCAGGCTGTAATCAAGAGTTTTCTTGGTGACGAGTGACGAAATATATAACACTGTAATTCATCAACAGAATTTATTTAGTTTCCTAAAACGGATTGATGATTCAACAGGGAAACACAACTGATTGTCTAAATTAAGACTGTCTGGATTTTTTTGCACCTTCCCTCATCAATTATAATTAATAATTCCAAAAATAAAGAAAATATATGTATACATTTAACTTATTTTATGAATCTAACTGTATACTTAAAGAAGTTAAAAATAACAAAAAACATATAAGTAAACACAATGACAGGACTTTTTCAATTAATATGCGCATTTCTTAAACTACTATCTTTATGCCTTGACCACAGGTGGATACCCACAGCACATTCTAAATGCAACAGATATGGCACTATTCAGGATGTGGTAAAATGTTAAAGGCATGTTGTTAAAAACATAATGTTACATGTTTTCTTACTCCTTTATGCCACACAGGGCGGTAATATATATGGGTATATATATATAGGTATATATATAAATTTTCTTTAAACTGATATTGTAGATTCTTAAGTACAATTATAAAAGCAGAGCATTATCAAAAATTTCATGAAATATACAACTTTTAGCTGCATTTAACTGGAGACTTAAAGGCTTGATAGAAACGAAGCGTAAAACTCATGTGCTTTGCGTAAACTTGCCTGATGTAATTGAGAATAAATGAGTGAAAAAATTAGTTAATCTGCGAACATTTCTACGAATGATGCATTTGAAATAAATTAAAGTTTACTCGTAGACCTAGACAACTAGAATTTCGAGTTCGGGGCTCTGTGTTCCGTTGTTGACTTAAAGGGTTTTTAATTAGTTAATTATCCAAGTATTTTAATGAGAGTTCATGTTAATTTTTTACACAACTTGAATTTATTGGTTTCTTTTATTTTATTTAGAACGATAACAAGGATAAGTTGAGGTACTTTACTTCTCAGGTCACTCTCTCTAAAATGTTTCTTAAAACTTGTAAGTTTAACCAGATCCGTGAATGATTTATAACCAGTCGTTTTTTTACAAACTTATTGTAAACATTTAAAAAAGTTTACGAATATTAAAGGAACAGAGGTCAAAATTACATCAACTCAGAATTAAAATTACATCAAAAGAAATGTTACAAGAAATAAGTCAACATCCATCCCTAGGATTGACGACCCAAGCAATGCGCAATGGAATTCAGTTGAATTTCGTTGAATAGAAGTTAAGTTGTGTACGTACATGATATTAAGAATAATTTTGCCATGAAGTTGCTCGACCTGAGCAAGTTCCTTTACAAGTATGTTAAATCTTAACGTGTTTAGAAAGTGGCATGTCATTAAAAAGTATTATTATGTTTTCAATATTAATGAACCATTGTCTTGAAAAGTCATTCAGTACAGAGTTAAATTTTACAACTGCATTACTCGCATTAAAAAAAATGCAATGAAGTAAATATTTCTTAGAAGGCATATAAAATTCGCAGTTAAAGCAGTTTTAAATATACGTTATGACATTAAAATTTATTTTATGCTTTAAAAAAGTATATGAAATGTATAGTATCAATTTTATTAAGGGAATTCCCGCAAACTAAAAGCCAAAACATTAAGTTAAATGTTTTTACAGGTTTCACGTGGTCGTAAATTATTAAAATGAAAAAAAATATATATTCACAAGGCTCAAAAATACACCAGAAAACCTTAAAACATACTAAAAGATTAAAGTTTAAGAGTTGGAGTAAATCTACACTTTGAAAAAAAAAATATCTGTGGAATAAAAAAGTTCCACTTTAAGAATAAACTATTTAAATTAATATGGAAACAAAAACGAGAGCACAAAAGAAAGTTTTTTTTTTTTTCGTAGATAACCATAATCTCTCTCCATTAGCTAAAAATTATCTTAAGTGTTCCAAATTGCTGATGGGTAGATTAAGTGGTTAAAATTAGCCTTGTGGAAAAACTTTATTGTCTATAATAAGTGTTAAACGTCTTTTATTTTTCCTGAAGGAATTCCTTCCAGGCGTATCTCGCGCGCACGTGTGGCAGTGTGGCACACCGCAGTCTTGTAAGAATGGGTTCCCCCGCTATAATCACGGGTGCTTCAAACCGGCCACCTGGCCCTCGGGTACCGTGTCTTTATGCAGATCGGAATCGCCGAGGGAGAAGAATTAAAAAAACCAGTAGGCTGTGACCTTGACCAAGGCCGCCCCTGCAGCTGCGCGCAGGGCAGTCGGCCTTCGACCGCTGTCTGTGCTCACACGTCCGGCAGAACAAACCAAATATAGCCTCGTAGTACGATTACGAGCTCAAGCCCGTTCACCGCCAGCCGAGATACCGAGAAGAATCGTTTCAGAATATTTTTTTTTTGAACGTCCTTGAGTTCCGTGCCGGATTTTCCATACAGCCGTTGCGTAAGAAGGAATTTTTTCCCCCTTTCTGGAATCCAGCTACCAATAAATAGTTGTAAAATTACAAGAAATATAATCTGTAACTTTGTATATATGAAATACGTTTTTCGAGATAATGCTAACCATTTCTTACGAAAATTGGCGCATTAATTTTATATTTTAATTGATGTTTTATTCAAGTAATTTTTTTAAAACATGTTAAAGATAATTTAATATCCAATTGTTTGATTTTATTTTGTTTTATTATGGTTATTAATTTGCGCAGTTAATACAGGGAACGATTTGCAAATAACTTAAAATATTGAAAGAACTGAGACAACACAATGCATAAATACCCGGGTAAGAATCCGAACCCAGTATTACTGCAAACACTATTTTGTAGTGATACAGTTGTTTTCATACAAATTTACAAATTTACAAATATATGTAATTTTACATTATTAAAAAATCACAATAAATGGTTATTTTATAAACTTATTTAAAATCACATGGGGAAAATAATTAAATATTATAAGAAAAATTATTTTGGATACTACTGCCTTAAACTTTCCTCACGGCTGACCTGAAGATTCCCGAAGGAACAGTCAGCCACCCTTCCACTTTCCGCGATTACTGGCCGTACTTGCGCGTGCACTGGGGGTAGCCTACAGTTCACAGGCACGAAAGCAACTACTACAACCCAAACTGTTCCGAAATGTACTCAAGTAAACGTTTAGGTTAAGATAGGTCCGGTCAGGGTAATAAATAGTGGATCTTCATTGATGTGTAACGTCTCAGCTTTTGGCGTTCGGCATTTGGTGGGAGTAATATCGTGAATGCGACGGAATTAAAGGAACGGAAATTTGTAATAATTACGGTGCTGCCATCTGTGGCGGATGGCGTGAACCAAAGATAAAAATTACAAAGGAAAACTTTATAATATTAACTGGTTTGGAATTTTAACAAGATCTGCGGTATTTTATTAAAATTTCAATGTCTGAAATCAGGCCAAAGATGGGGTTTTGTATTTTTCCAAGTCTTTTTCGCTTTTATCGAAGCCGTTTAATTAGAGATTTGAAAAAAAAGTTGCTGGTTATCGAATGCTTTAATAGTCAACGTTGCTGCTCTGGCAGCGAATTCTGGCGGTGGGAGGGGGAATTATGTATGTTTTGCGTCCAGAATTGTAGTTTAAAAAACAATTTGGGTATATTTATCACGCTCGGCATTATTTTAAAGAGTTTTACGTTAAAGTACGTGCTCGAATTTCCTTTTAATAAGTGTATTTGCAACACGAGAAGGCATGAATTTGCTCTTTACCGAGGTTAGATGTTACACATCACTGTGGCGAGTACTGAATCACTCGCCTATAATTTTTTTTTCTGGAGGGTGCGTTAGGTTAGGGCTTACGTTATCGTAGCTTAAGTGAAGGTTGGTTAGGTTAGCGTTATGTAAAACACTATATGAACGTAAACTATATAAATACTGTTAATATGTTGTTTTTGACGTGGCAACGTCTAATAAATCGATGAACGCCGGCTGCACGCACGAAAAAGGATGACTCGTTGTCCCGTTACGCACATTGTTCCGTTACGCTTTGTCCCATTACGCTCATTGTACGCTTGCGCCGCATCTATCTCTCTTCCACTCGATTGGAACAACCATAGATTTGACTTTTTCGAGGCACATTAAACTTAAAACATTCTCATTCGTTTCCTATTTTTCCTATCATCGTCCTATCCTTAACAGAATAACACAAATTGGAAGAAGTTAAATAGCAAACATGTATAAACGTTATAGTTAAAATAATATGTTCGTTAAAGTAATAAACATATTTTAATTAATGAGTGCAAATAAAAGTAAATTTATCAATTAAATTGTAGATTTCATTTCACTCCTTCTTTGTATAAACGTTATAGTTACAATAATCTGTTCGTTAGAGTAATAAACATATTTGAATTAATGAGTGCAAATAAAAGTAAATTGATCAATTAAATTGTATATTTCATTTCACTCCTTTGTACCCATACAAAATAGTGATATTTCAATAAAAATGATTCAATTTTAGTTATAAAAGTATGCAATCATTTCATCAATGTTTTGTTATGACGTTGTCACGTTAAACTATCGTCCGTAAACCGACTTTACAGACAACCAATTTTTTTTTCCACGAGCGATCGGTAAACTTCGGAGAACTTCGGCAATGTTCGGGTGTGGCTCTCGTCCCTGTAGGCTTTTCCCGCGCACTCGTGGCCACACCCACAGACACACACACAAACACGTAACACCAGATCGCGCCCGCGATCTTGATCAAGCGGGACACCAATGACAGTTACACACAGCCATTTGTTACCGTGTCGCTGGCTGGCCTGGTGCCCGTACAGCGAAGCAGATCCGATCAAAGTATCCATACGCCACGACGTGATACATCCAGCTGTCACGTTTGTTTGTTTACGTTTACATAATGTCAAGACGGAGAGGATGAATCGAGAAGCAAAAAAATATGTCAACCTACATTATTCCCCTCCCCTCCCCAACCCTATTTTTATTTACGATGTGAGATTTCGAACGGTCAAAAATTTATGTATAATTCATATTTTTCATGAATGATATAGTAGTATGAAAATAATCTACACACAACACTAAGATTACCAGTTTTAAAATTATGCATTTTCAAGACATAATGAATTATTCTAAATTGAAACAGAATACTCAGCATACCATATAAGGTATAGTCGTTTTCTATTTCAAACTGGTAATGTTGATTGAAATATTAACAGTGCCAACTGTATATTGTGCAGGAAAACCTTTTACAGTAAATTCTGTAAGTTATGCGTGTTTGCGAAGTATGTTTTAATAATATCTATGAATTGTATTGAATCTATTATCGTGACGAGACGGGTGAGCACATATAGATGGAACAGGAAAAACAGGGAAAACTCAGGGAAATTGACTGAAGTGCACGTGTGTAGGTACTGGGGTCGGTAGTTTACCCAACCTGGCCTTTGTTCTCACCGGGTACGCATGCCTGCAAAGGTATCTACACAAAATTTATGTTAAGGTCCGCTGTCAGCGAACAAGAAGAAAATTTTTCATTTTTCATGTCAGATTATAATGAAGCAAGGTGTAACAAATATGGTGATATAAGTGCCAATATTTCATTCCTTAGATGTGGACGCGCTGTCAACGAAGTACTGTACGGCGATATTTCAGTTCGTTTAAGGCGAAATGATATGAATCGTGCGACGCCATATTTTTTTTCAACAGTTCTTATTCAAAAACCTTTTTTATCGTCTAATATCGAATATTTTCCACCATAAGGACTAAATTTCACTTTTAGAGACTACAATATACACAGGAAAAAAAATTATGTACTTTTACAAAAGATTACTTTGGAAACAAGTTACTAAAAATCAGTTTGTAATACCACAAGAGATATATTGTATCTTTGTAAAATATATGGCTAATGTTATTTTTGCATACATGAAATACTTTTTTGAAATAATACTCAGTATTTCTTACGAAATTTTGCGTATAATGTTATATTTTAATTAAAGTTTCACACAAGCATAATTTTTTTAAACCGTTGGAGGTGTCGCGTGGTGTCGCGTGGTGTCGCGTGGTGAGCTTCCCCCTCCCGCTCGCGGCGGCCTCGCCCTGCTCACCATCTGCGGGGAGAAGCCTAAGATGTACATCAAGTTATGTCCCTGCCCGAACACGCCCGAATATATTCACCTTCGGCCAACCTCGGGTTTATTTACATATATTTATATTTCTCTGTTTATTTTAATGTAGCTATACTAACCTAACTAACCGTCCATAGTGTTTTAAAAGTGTTTTGATGTAGCTAACCTAACCGACCACTTTTAACATTTGAATTCATTTTTCCTGCGCAAAAATAAAACTAATCCCGAGGTTGGCCGACGGTGAATATTCGGGCGTGTTCGAACAGGGACAGAACTTGGTGTACATGTTAGGCTTCTCTGAGCTGGCACGCGGCGTGCAGAGCTTCAGGAGGGAAGTAGTCTCCCAGTACTCGCCGGAGATGTGCGACATCTGACCTCGGTAACTAGCACTTTCGTTGAGTTGCAAACACACTTATAATACGAAACTCGTTAAAATAATGCCCAGGATAATGAACATAAGCCAAATGTGTGTTCAACTAAATTCCTGGACGCCAATCACACGTAGTTTCCGTATTCGCCGCTAGAATTCGTTGCCGGAGCGGCGACGTCGACTATCAAACTTATCAAGAATCGGCTCCGATAAAAGCTTCGGACCTCGTTGTGGACAATAAATTTTAATGAAATACTATCCAAATTGTTTAAATTCATTTAACAGTTAATACTATAAATGTTTGAATTTGGATTCGTGAACTTTTTTGGTTCGCGCTGTCCGCCGTAAAAAAAAAAGCAGCACTGATTGTCACACATTTCGGTTCCTTTACTTCCGTCGCACTCACGAAATCACTCCTACCAAATGCCGTATACCGAGAGCTGAGACGTTAGACACGGTAAAAGAAAACTGCTCAAGATATCCGAGTGGCGTCTGTTTAGTAAAAGCACTCAAGAATACGCTACAGCCAAATATGCAGTTCTGTTTCTGTACTTATATTTTAAACTGTTTATTTAGGAGAGTGAAAATAGTCTAACGCTAATTTTTTTTCGGAATAATCTTTTTTTTAGGCCTGATACATCCAGTAGTTATTCTTGATAACATTCGAGAGACTTGCATTATACGTTTGACTTCATTTCTCCGCCATACAGTGTTACGGTCACCGCTCAGATCTCATAGTTGCTCTATGCACGACGTGCAGACTGCAAGCCAGTACAGATCCTTGCTCTTAGAGGCGATACCATGCTAGAAACACCAGCGAGCATCGCTCTTATCATCCGCAATACACGGTGCGTCTCCAGCGTCGGCCTACCGTCCAGTATCCCGCAACGACCCTGTTTACTTCCATTTCATTGGATGTTTTTGACGTGACAACGTCTAATAAATCTATGAACGCCGGCTGCACGCATGAAAAAGTGTCCAGTTACGCACATTGACCCGTTACGCTGTGTCCCGTTACGCTCATTGTACGCTTGCGCGCATCTATCTCTCTTTCACTCGATTGGAATAACCATCGATTTTACTTTTTCGAGGTACATTAAACTTGAAACACTCCCATTCGTTTCCCACTTTTTCTATCATCGTCCTATCCTTAACAGAATAACACAGATTGGAAGAAGTTAAATAGCAAACATGTATAAAAGTTATAGTTAAAATAATCTCTTCGTTAAAGTAATAAACCTATTTGAATTAATGAGTGCAAATAAAAGTAAATTTATCAATTAAATTGTAGATTTCATTTCACTCCTTCTTTGTATCCATACAAAATAGTTATAGTTCAATAAAAATTATTCAATTTTATTCATAAATGTATGCAATCATTTCATCAATGTTTTGTTATGACGTTGTGACGTTAAACTATCGTCCGTAAACCGACTTTACAGACAAATTTTTTTTTCTGAAAAGAATAAGAGAATTTACAAGGGAAAAAAGGAATAATTTAATTGTCATACGCATGAAATTCATACTGCTGGTCTAAATTGAGCTTTCTTGAATTTTTATTAAAAAATTATTTGAAAGAATTTTATTGCGTCTTATATACAAAGACGCGATTTAACTGGAGTTTGAAATTTGGCTTTTATAAAACAAACTCGAGTCTCATTTATGAAGATAAATTAGCATAAACATCGTTAAAATTTAAGGTCCAGGTTGCTTTAAAAATATTGTTTTAAAAGGATATAATTTTTCACATGTTCATGGTAGCTATTTCATAACCCACTTCTTCGGGCCTCCGGAAAGGTCCTTCTATAAAAATTAGGTCCCCGCAAAGGTAAGTAATGGCCCAGAGCTTTGCGGTGTGATGGGCCACCACTGCACGTAATCGTATACGTAATTCACGGAACAGGGTATCCACAATGGCACGCATGCGGACACGGAAGCGAACGGATTAGCTGACCAACTCCAGTCCATTCCGTTTACGTCACTCCGTGCAACCAACAGAATTCGGGTATTTTGGCCGCGGCGGTAGCCATTTTTACGTTCGAAATACGTTAGACATTGTTTCAAGTACAATGAGTGTCTACAGTTGTGGTCTTTCACTACTTTGTGGTTTATTTTTAATTATATTTTATATGTATGTCCAAATGTAAAATTCCAACCGTTTTATATTCCCGTATCTCAATATAAATTTTTAATAAAATATGATTTGTTTCCATTTGTTAAGTTTCCGTGCAATGTGAAAACGGCAGACGGATGGTGAAACGTAAATATCTTGCGGTTCCGTGATCTGTTTCCGTTAATCAACGCTTCCTCGTCTTTGCTGAACGCGCTCGGTCCATCTGCAGTTTTCCTTGTATGACGTCATGAAGGAAATGCGCAGTTCCGTACGGCGAAACATTCTGTGTTCATCCCGAGCACCGGGACCTCAGTCTCAGTTCGAGCTGACAGTTCGTTCAGGTGATCGCCCATTCCCGTCAGTTGGGTGGGACATATCGCAATGGTCGCGTCGAAAGCGGAAAAACTCGTCTCGTTTATGGAAACGTATGAATTCCTTCCCCGCACAGAAAAAAATTCTGCACTCTTGACACAGGATTCCTTTGGAAACCAGTTGCCAAGAAATAGCTTGTAATACTCCAAGAAATATACTGTTCTTTTGTACAACACATGGCTATGGTTATTTTAGCTACAGGAAATGCTGTTTTTGAGATAATACTGAGCAATTCTTTCAAAAATTGGCGCGAAATTTTACATTGGAAGTGATGTTTTCATTCAAGCATAATATTTTAAACAATGGAAAAGATAATTAAAATATCTAACTAATTATCTTTATTTGGTTTTATTGTACTTATTAATAGGCGCAGTTAAAACTGTTAAGTTATTCAAAGAACGGTTTACAAATAACTTTAACTATTGGAGGTACTGGGACAACACAAAGCATAAATGCACGGTTAAAAATCCCAACCCAGTATTACTGTGAACATTATTATGTAGTTATATAGTTGTTTTCGTGTAAATTCACAATTTTACAAACATCTATAATTTTACATGAATAAGTATGTACCATTTACAAAAAAAAACGTCGTGTAATCGTGCAAAAGTTTGAAGTTAATGAACAAAATAAAACAAAACAAAACTTTTCTCATATTCCAGAGAACTTACACAAGGGAAAAACTGTATGAAATCTGAGCTGTGGCTACAAACGCTTATTGGATGTGCGTGTCTATCGGGCCCTTAACCCAAGTTCGTGCGACTCCGCATATTTTTGAAGTGGAACTCCCCTAAAGCTGGTAGTACAAGTTGATCTGACAACTCATTAGGGCGTAAATAACTGTCCAATGTTCTGAGGCGTGGTGATCTGTGGTTCGGGTGGGGAGGGCAATGATTGAGCGCCCCACTCATCACTCATCACACTCAGACGCAACGCTACGGTGCTGCATTTTCGTTACGCTGGAAAGACACACACACACACACACACACACACACACACATATATATATATATATATATATATATATATATATATATATATATAGTTAAAAGATAAAATATAATTAAACTATAAATTGGAAAATTTGTATGCAGAATCTTTTATTATTGTGTGTTTTTAATACGTTGTTGTGTACTTTATTGTTTTGTTTTATTTTTGAAACGAATTGTTCAATATTTTATTTTATCATTCACGTGTATTATTGAAGTGTAAAGAGTCAATTATAACGCACGTGGAAGTCAAATTCTCATTTTCTTTCTGTTGTAAATGTAAAATGTTGGTTAGGTTAGGTGTGTTACATTAATATAGCTTTTCCAAACATTCTTTCTTAAATCTTTCTTAAGGGTAGATAGCAATACGTCTAACTAAAAAGTAAGGTTAGTTAGGTTAGGTTCAGCGAAATTTAAAATATTCCAAATTCGTAAAAGTGAATAGCACTAGCAAAATAGTTTTATTTATCCCGACCACGATATCACACCAGAAAGCTGTGAACTTCGAAAATGGTCTGAGCTGTTCGATCGTTCGACTCCATTTGAGGCTCCAATTAGGCATTCGATGAGCTCGACTATATTGGGCTTGACGTCTTTACGAACTCCTCGAGGAAACACACCTGCTCACGGCAACGTCCGCAACGTTTCCACTTGCGAAATAAAATGTTCGCTCAACCCCGCAATCTAACGCGGATTGCTGTGGTTGTAAACCACTCAATCGCCTTGGCTGCAATAAGCTCTCGGCGCTCCGCTTGAATTATTCAGAGACAGCTTTCGTTAATGGTGACCATTTACATGTGATTTAAGATTTAATTACTCCGAAACACACGACGTGTCGTTCAAACAAGTCGATACTTCACGTACCACATGAATCAAGCGTGATAAAACTGTAACTTCTTGTCTGCATGAAATTTAAAGTCCCTGTCGTTTAAGCGTGCCTGGTTAACAAGGGCGGTTAGTGAAAACAACATTTCACTCTCCTTGAAGATGTCTGCAAAACAAGGCCAGTTGAAATTTTAGGCTTATAAATTTGTCCACATGTGTGTAGACTCAACACAGAAGCCTACAAAATTATACGTAATAATCTGTATTAAGTTTTTCCCAAAGTTTCCTTTAAGTTCATTTTATTTTAAAAAAATCGTTGAAAAGTGATTCTTAAAGGATGTCAGCTTTTTTTTTCTTTTTAAGTGAAACATTTTTGCTGTGAGGCCTACAATTTTCGAGCGTTACGATAATTCCAATCGCACGAGGGGAATATTTAGGTACGTGGTGGGGGAACCGGTAGAGGAGGAGAGTGCGTCAGCGGCGACATCACTCCAACTCATGCAATAGCGGTCGAATGGGAAGACGGCAAGAGGGGATAGAAACGTAGCATGTTATAGCTATGCTAGTTGTAACAGCCGGAAGGGTAAACGGCAGGGGAGAGGTATAAATGACCCAGAAGTATTGTTGTATGTAATGTATTATATATTTATTAATTTATTTTAAATAATTTAATATTTTTTCATTTGTAACATCTCAGCTCTCGGTATACGGCAATTGTTGGGAGGAATTTCGTGAATGCGAACAAAGTAGTGTAACAACCACCATGCTGTCATCTGTATTGGATGGCGCGAGCCTGTTTTGTAAATTTTACCAGAAAGGCAATATTTTAATAAAATTCCTTGTCAAAAGTCAGGTCTAAAGCAGAAATTGAGTGTTTTTTTTTTTTTTTAAAGTCTTTCTCGCTTTTATCGGAGCCATGTCATTATTTAGTTTAATATTTCGCTTTGTAAATTTAATGGTATAATAGTCGATGTAGCTGCTCCGGCAGCGAATTCTAGCGGTGGGTACGAAACCCACGTGTGATTCGCGTCCATAAATGTAGTTGAAAACAAAATTTGCACGCACGCGCTTGTGTATATATATATAATATATATATATATATATATATATATATATATATATATATATATATATAAAGCTTTAAAGAATTCTACGTAAAAGTTTGTGCCCGACTTTCGTATTATAAGTGTATTTTCATCATTAGAGTACTGAAAGACTCTCTCATATTTTTAGATATGTAGTGGAAATGTGTGCAACGTCCTTTAAAGTTTAAAAGAATACCAATTCGACAATAAATTAAAAAAAAGATCGCAGGCGGAGTCAATTATAAAATAGAGCCAGTGGCAGAGCAAGAAAGCGACAAACATGGCACTTGTTTTATCGAGAATAATCTCATTTCATTGCTATAGCCATGTTTGACTTTCTTTGCTAAACACTTTATTTCCTTTTTTTTTACACATATTTACTTCTGAACTGAGAAATTAGAACTCATAAATAATACAAAAATATATTTTTAAAAAACATTTTCTACAAATTAGATAAAAAATTTATGATCTCTAGCCACACTAATGCTCAAGTAACTATGGCTATTCAATCGTCATTAGTGAGAAACTTAAGTGATTTTGGTGAACTCAATGTTAAAGTAATAGTGAAGCTTTGTGACTTCGATTAACTAGTAAGCGAGAAGCTTTAGTGACTTCGATATTAGAGTAAGCCAGAAGTTTTGGTGAGTTCAATGAAGAGTAAGAGAGAAGCTTTCGTTTTTCAATGAAGTAAAAAGAAGCTTTTGTGATTTCGATGAAGAAAGAGAGAAACTTTATGGTGGCATTTGTGACTTAGTTGAGAAATTTCAATTATATAAAAAAGAGATGGTTGAATTCCCATCTGAGAGAGAGCTGTCCTAAATGTCATCTATATATATATCATTAGTCACGAATGAATTTTGCGATAGAGCAGTGAAAGACTTCGATAAACTACTAAAACAATTATTTTGAAGCTCAAATAATTATAAATTTTTAAACATGAATTTTGGGTTATTTCAGGGAATCATTTGTGAAAGGTTAAATTTTTACAATGTGGCATACGCATGGTGAGTTAATAGCCTTGTTTTTTTATATGAAATTGCTTTATACTCTAAAGTGTTTCCAAATACTATTGAATAATCCACGTGCCAAATAGGTTGATACGAATTAAATTACTGTCAGATATTTATAAACCTGTAAACGTAAAACCTCTACCGAATTAATTAGAATAACGCAAAATAATTACAAATATTTATAACTAAAGCGTTCAAAATAATATCTGCGTGTTCGATTGGTGACATTTATCTTGCGACTACATTAAAAAAAAACAGAAGATTATGTATTCTTCTGTAAAATTTATGGTGGAAATAAAATCGCGACTAGTAGAGGACAACATCTGCATCTGATTAAACCTACGCGAAGCTCTTGGAATGAACGGGTTTGACATTAAGATACAGAAAGTATTAATTTGTGGGAGTCGATGTCGCAGGAGTGCATGAGAAGTGGGCGGAGTTGAAAACCGTTACGTTTTCTGTCTCGAGCGACAAGAATATAAACCACTTCACTACCTGCATACGGGCATACGGGCATACTCCACTCCCTGCATACGGCACACTGGGAAAATATTCGTGGCCGAACACAAAATGCATATGAACCAAAGAAAAACTTGGTAACTAACAATCAAGGAAAAAACGCTGGCTGTGAAATCAAAACCTCTCCCACCTAGTGTGCGCTGAAATATAATTCATTTATACAAAACACGTTAACGTATTTTGGGTATCTCGGTAAGATCGAGTGTTTTACGGTCCTGAGCCCACACAAGAATAATCATAAATGTCAAAAAGCACTCGCCTTAAAAGCAAACGCTAAAGCATATTTATACTCATAGTCTTCTCAGATAGCAGGTTTTATATAAATATTATTTAACCCTTCCTATCCGAAAATAGGCTAATGGAATTAGTAGCCTAAATTATGAGCAAAAGCGAACAAATAAATGAAGAAAATTGTAATTTAGCATACTAACCACTAAATAAAGGATAAAGGACTGCTCCATGATTCTCATTGTTTTTAATGATGAAAAATGTTCGTTTAATGATTTATTATGCTCAAAATTAATGCTGTAACTTCACGCTTTTCTTCAACATGGACACCGCAAGATTTTCTCATTTAAATAGCTTTGGCAATTAATCTGTCATAGTTTGATAGGAGCTACATTATTTTGACATCTACTAAACACAATTGGCAATAAGTTTTTATTTTCAAAAGCAGAAGACTGCCGCCGGAGGAAAACCTGGCGTTCCAGACAACATATGTATTGGGCAAAGAGAGATGCCGAGAATTAGAGCAGAAAACGGAAGATTTTTGTGTGGGAGAACGTATTTACTTTTAGTTTCACATTCTAACAGACGGTCAATACAGTCTTGATTAGTTGACACTGTCTTATACCGTACACATATACAAATGTACTTAAACTACTGAACGAGGATTTCATGTATGTAGATACAATAATTTGGTAATCAACACAAGACATTCCCATATTATAAAAAAATTACGTAAATAAATAGTTATAACTTTAGTTGAAAACGTAAATTATTTGTATTGTAACTCAAACAAAAAAAAATTATACGTGAATACATAAACTTTGTATCACAAAAAAAAAAATCACGACACATCAGCTCGAAAACTTGAAAGTGACAGACATGTATGTGTGTATGCATGAATATATGTAAACACACACAAACGCATATTTATATTGTTACGAACTCGAGAGACCAGACCGCGATGCCAGGTTCGGAGTTGACTGGCGATCCCGCACGGCCACTGACGTCACGAACTATCCATTAACGTAAGGCATGCCACGCGTGCCTGGTCGGATTATAAGGGTCGTCGCTACTCCCCTTCCCTCTCCGTACCCCGCGCATCGTCATGCTTCGGCGCTTATATCTATCGCTGAGCGGCCTTGGGAATTCCGCGGACCGCCGCGCGGAGCAGCGCGAATTGACGCCACCCTTCTGGACTGTTCGGGCGTTGCGTCGGCCCGGGATGACGCGACTCGTCACAGCCGCTCTCGTCGGTTCGAGAAGGGCGCCTCAAGTACTTAAGTAGCGATGCCCGCTTCCGCGGCAGTTCCACGACGGAGTCGAGTCCCGTGTCAGTTCCGAGAGTTTTGAGAGTTTCGCAAGTGAAGGGAAGTGCGACATCGGCGAAGGGGGTGAGAGAACCCTCCTCCACCCATCCCCTGAGAATGACACGACGCGGAGTTTAACTGGATCGTGAGAGTGCGGCGACTGAGTGGCGCGAGACTGTGTGTGCGGTGAGGTGCGAGGTAAGGGGCGAACCACTGTTGAGTCTAGCTCCAGTGAGGAGTGCGAACTGCAAAACTTGACAGTGACTTGACAATAAACATTTTTAAGTGCTAGTGATTTGTGATTGGACCTTTTTAAGTACATTTATTATTAATGTAAATATTAGTAATTAATAAAATTGTAATAAAACTCAATTGGGCTATCCCTTACGAACCCATTTCTCCCCACATAGGTCGAAACAATATATATTGTACTAAAAAATTATTACAGCGTACTAAAACCATATTCTTTTATGTTTTAACCACTGCTAAATCACCGTTTTGCGAACAATATTTTCGTTAGTTTACTTTTTAATAACGTCTCTGCAGAGATATCTTTGGCTTTGGTTTCTGAGATTACGTTTTATTACTTGAAGTTTCTGAGACCGTTTATTTTGATTAAATAATAGTGTGTTATATATTTAAGGACCGTTTAGAGAATTTTTAATTGGCATGATGTGATTGGTTTCTGCATAGGCCGCGCGGCGTTCAAAAATCAAAACAAATTGATTTCTGGATCTTTCAAGCGACCAGCCCGTTGCATCATGGGAATTATATGTGAGAGAGTTCCGTTCCAGGTCGAGTACGTTTAAAATTCACCTGTGTCAGGTGGCGCTTTAACTGGCCTGATATACAGTGAAAAAGGAACTTTGGTACATAAATTAATGTACAAACGACAAAATATGATGTTACGTTAAGAATTTGTGTATTTTTGCTGCAAAATTGCGTGGTAATTAGAAGGTCCATATCAGTACCAATTCAAGGTAGGCCATCTTGATAAGTAGTTAAATTATTTCAGGTCACAAAACAGCCACTGGAAATTATTATTCAACCAAGTATTAGAGTTTCGAAAGTCAGAAGTATACGATTTGATTGCAATACTGATATAAAGGTAATTTATTTATAAAATAAATTTTAATATTAAATGTTCCAAGAGTTAAACTTTAATAAGTAATTTCTACCAAAAGTTTATAACCCAAACATTTGAACTCTTAAATCTACTGATGATCTTTAACATTTAGCGAGACCGTAGTTAAATCACATCGCTGAGTTGTAGAGCTCATCTCCCGCTGGTGGTCTTTCACACGCTTCGCGTGGCTACAGACGCCATCTCTCGGTGGCACGAAGAAACTCACCGGTTCGTAGATTCGCCTGCGGATCGCGCAGGCCCGCCACGCGCTCCTGTATCACATGGTTGCGTACCGCAGAAAGCCAGGGGCGGCACAACTCGAGAAGCGAGCTCGGCTTGACGAACGAGGAGAGTTGCAGAAAACAGATCGCCTGATAACTCCGTGATTAATACGTCCGCCTGCGTGGAATAGGATGTAACGCAAATGAGAAGCAAACCAGTTGTAACTTGCCAACCTTTGCTTGTCATCGTAAATGAGATCTGATTGTTGCCATCCATAACAAATAAAAATAATTACAATGACGCTGAGATGATTGCTAAACACGTTTAATATTTATGTTTGTAACATGCCCACTTTTAACGGGACAACGTCTAATAAATCGATGAACGCCGGCTGCACGCACAAAAAATTGTCCCGTTTCACACATTGTTCCGTTACGCTGTGTCCCGTTACGCTCATTGTACGCTTGCGCCGCATCTATCTCTCTTCCACTCGATTGGCCTATGCGTCCGAGGAGAAGAAAGACAGCGACAGCACACAACTTACATCTACACGTGAACTGTTCCGTCGACTGTTTATAAAGTGAAGTGAAAAGTTAATGTGGTTTTCATTGCTTATTACAACAACAATTTCAGCAATAATGGTTAATTATTCTTGCATTTTGAAAATCTGATTACTAGTATAATTTCAAGTATTTGTTCTTTTATTATTAAAATAAAAATGATTCAATTTTATTCATAAAAGTATGCAATCATTTCATTAATGTTTTGTTATGACGTTGTTACGTTAAACTATCGTCCGTAAACCGACTTTACAGACAACCAATTTTTTTAAGTGGGCACGACATAAAGACAAAAAATACATATACACACGTATAACATAAATACACAATGGACAATGCAGGCAATACAAGCATGCAGACACCGCATTCAGGCACCACTTACAAGAATGAACACCAAAAGTGCAGGAACTACACATACAGGAAAGTCTCTGTAGGACAAAAAAAAAAGTATCAAAGAAAAGTTCTCCAGAAAAATATACCGGTTGACCCATAACTCAACGTCAAACCGAGAACAGTTTTAGGGAAATTAATCATCGTTCAAAATATTAAAAAAATTAATAAGTGTCGTAGTTTGAGTTTTAGTTACTATTCAAAAGTTTTTTAAATATATATTACGAACCAAATTATGAAATACTGTGTCTTAAATGTTATTCAACGCAATCTAAATTAACCCTACTGTTAATAAAAATTTTGAATAAAAACCATGCCATAATTTGTTGTTTTTTTTGGGGGGAGGGGAGGAGGAAATAATAAATTGTCTCTACGACATATGCGGTAACAATTTTTAATCTGGTAACTTTAAATATTTACACTGTAAAAAAAAGTGAGCAAGTTTTTAAGCACTCACCAATGATGTGCAAACATCTAATGTCGGTAAAGAGCAAATTCATGTGTTCTCATGTTGCAAATAAACTTACAATACGAAACTTCGACACAAAATTTAACGTAAACAATATTTAATACAATGTCAAGTGTGATAAGTAAATATACGCAAATTGTGTATTTGACTAAATCTATGTAGAAGAGTTAAAGAAACTGGTGAAGCATTACGAAAAGTGCTTAGAACTGAACGGTGGTTATGTGGAAAAATGAAGAAGATATAGTTAACTAAAACTGTCAATATAACCTTTTTTCACGAATATACATTTTTTGTAATTACTAAACGTACCTTACCTTATAAATAGACCTCGTACTTCATTGTCAGCAGCTCATTGATTACTTTATAAAACCACGCTCATTATTAAAATTTCTTTGATCGTTGTATTATCCATGATTACACCAAATTAGCAATGTAGTTCAGAACTAGGATCACTCCTTTGGATCGAAAAATGAGTGTTGCATGGAAGCAATACTTCTAACATCTTACTGTTCAAGTTAGATATAACTTAATAAAAAAAATTCATATTTTGGTTTCTCGAAAAGCAATCGTCTATTTTCGTTCACAATACCGAAATGGCCGTCGTAATAGACTCAAAGTGCGTATCCTATGGTAAATTTTACTTAAATATGGCTAATTAAAACACTATTTCTGAGATTGGACAAAATATCTATATTAGTACATAGGGTTGTTTTTAAGTCAAAGACGCGTCGTCCTTGCAAAAAAAAAATTATCTGCCCGTAATCAGTTCTTCAAAATAACCAACTTCCTTAGCTGTGTTACTTGAAGCACTAACTTCAATACGACGGGTCCATTGTTGGAATCTCGGGTATAGTATATATATATTAGCAATAATACAACTTACACGCCCCTTCCTTTCAATTAGTCTATCGGCATAAAATACCGGGTAATATTTATCTATAGTCACGACAGTAATATTGGAGATCGTTAATAAACTGAGACGAAATTGGATTTAGACTAGTATTTTAATGTATAAGCTCAACAGTACCAGTATTTTGTAACGACGTAATTTTTTTCCGTGTAAATTGTATTTTTTTAATGGATTGTACATTTTAATTAACACAAAATAGTGTTCGCAGTTATACTGGGTTCGGATACTCACCCGGAAATGTATGTGATGTGTTGTCCTAGTACCTCCAATAGTTAAAGTTATCTGTAAGCCTTTCCCGGAATAGCGTTCCAGTATTAACAGCATACATTATTAAGCATAATAAAACAAAATAAAGTCCAATCATTTAATATTCTATTTTATTTTCCATGGCTCGAAATAATATGCTTGAATGAAACATCAATTAAAATATATCATTTTGCGCCCAAGTTCGTAAGAAACATTCGTAAAACGTATTTGACGTGTGCAAAAATATAACCATGTGTTGTACAAAGTTATAATATCTTTATTGAAGTATTATAAACTACTAGCGACCCTAATATCGCTTTTTATTGTAAATTTTCAAGGATTTAAAATATATATTATTTAATTTTAAATTAATTTTTGTTGAAAATATGACACAAACTTGCCAAAAAAAATTATATGCTGTTTATCCGATAGCTAACAAAACTTCACAGGATCACACGCTGAGCTAATCTGAAGATTTACTGAAAATTTCATCAAAATCGGCCCAGTCGTATTGGAGTCCACAGGGAACATACATACGCACATCGATTTTTATAGATATAGATATCACGGCAACTTGTTTCAAAAGGAATATATTTTTAAATCGCGGGTAATCTTTGGTAACGTTTGTAAAACAATTTAAAACAGACGTCTCAGCTCTATCATCCTGTTAAAAACAAGCGCGCTCTAAGTGTCATATTCAAGGATCATTAAAAAGTGGAAGTAAACAATTGCAAGAGATACGAACACGTGCTGTTGGTGAGATAAAATCTCGCTACGGTATATTACCGCATGGTAAAGTTAAGTTATGCAGTCGGTTATGTCTAAGATCTGGACTGCAATTTCTAAAGTCGTAAACGCAATAGGGAAGCTAATGAAGTATTTAGTTTCCGTAATTAAAGAGGTTCCCCCATCTCTCACGAGAAATAAATCTTCTTTTATGACGCGAAAAAAAGTTTTTCATCCTTTTTTTTCCTTCCTGGACAACATTCCGCTGATCGGATTGCAGGTTGCCTCGGAGAGCGTCCTTGATCTGTTTACGAGCTTCGGACCGGTTTTCCTTTGTGCGAACTCGTGTTTTTTAAGTTGTACAGGTGTGTGTTTTGTGCCTAACGGACGTACTTGTGGGGTGGGGGAGGAGGGGGAAAGGAGGGGAAGTGGGGAAAACATCCACCTCCTCGTCGCAGGACGCCGTTAAATGTCACGACGCCTCGCGGCGCAAGAGAAGAACATTCCGAAGCTGCGCAGAAGCCGAGACGGTGACGAAACACAAGGGGGGCGATGTTACACAAAAGTAGCAAGCTCAAGGAACCGCCTGTAGCATTTTTTTTTTTTTGTAAAATATAAGGGCATTAATTGAAAACATAAAATGAAATATAAATTTTATCAACATCTGCTTTGTAGTGATGCTAATACATTTCGTTTTCAATTGAGTTTTCATGATTTCATATAATAAAAACCATCGAAGAGTAAATTGCTTCGTGCAAAGACACAATTTAACCGGAATTTGATCGCTAGCATAGTTAAAAATTAATCCGAGATGAATTTTTCGAGAAAAAATAAAACCATAAAAATTTCTAAGGATAAATTATACAAAATAATGTTCGAATATTAAATTCCAGATTGGCTTAAGAACATTGTTTACGAGAGTTTATTTTTAAAAATTTCTGGCTTTTTTTCATCATGGGTCTGCTCTGTATCCCACGTGTTCAAGGTAAGGCCCCCTCCGTAATATTAGAGCTCTGAAAAAGTACATGGGCCCCGGCCCTCGCAAAGTCTGGAGCCGCCACTGACTGCATCGGTGGCCGTACCCACATTGGCTCGTCTACATCATCGCTTCACTGATTTGTTACACGCGCTCCCCCAAACCCCCTTTTTTTCGGGCCGGAAAATACTCATATCGAAAGGGCGGAGTCCGACGGGAAACGCGTACACGCCGTCTCGTCGCGGTTTTCGGAGGCGTCGGAGAAAGGTTACGCGTCTATGCAAGCATCGAACTCACCACAAAAACCCTTAGAGGCCAGTAGCTCCCCTGCCGAGCTAGCAGTTGAGGGGAGTCTGGCCCGTCTGGCGGCGTCGCGCCGCGGGGATGAAGGGCGTGTTTCAGGGGGGGTGGGATGGTGGGGGGGGGGGGGTTTGGGGGGTAGACGGAACACGCCCGAAGACGACGCGCACGAGTGACTGCGTCGCCCGAGCGCGAGGTTTCCGTCCCCCTGCGAGGCCAGCGCTCCGACCGCCTCTTCAGCCCCCGGACACCGCCTCCTCCCGCCCCCCCCCCCCCCCCCCCCCGCGCGTGGGCAAGCGACCCACGCGCAGCCGCTATAAAAGTTCGCGGCTGAGGCGCGCGCCGCAGCACACGTCCGCCGAGCGAGTTCCCGAGCCGACCGCCAGGAGCGCTGCGACAGTCCGACAACCGTCCGCCATGCGAGTCCTGCTGGTGAGTGCACGGTACACGTGGGCAGGGATTACGTGCTTACGTAAGCGCGTTGGAAGTTACACTTACCACTTTAATCTTGAATGCAAATAATTAATAAAAAGATAATAATTAAATGACTGGAGTGATATCATAAAAACGGTTGGTAAAGGATAAATTCAAACAAAACGGAATAATAAGATAAATAGTCTGTATTCAATACTAATATAAACACGTGTATAAATGAATTATTTAATTCAGTAAAATAATCCAGATATATTTTAATTACTAATTAAAAGCAATCAATATAGTGAATATGTAGTATAATTAATCTTTTTTTAATTTTTATTTTATAGTAATGTAAATATTTATAATTTATAATGCAAATAAATTATACATTACGGGAACATAACCTCGCCTATATAAATACAAATGAAAAAGTTTATAAACACAATTTATATCTTTAATATTCACAATAATTAAATGTTTTGATAACATGAACCAGTATTCAATATAAATATTTTTTGTACAAGATTTTAAAGCTCATATATAATTTTAATTTGTCTGCAGCCTTTTTTCAAATTCTGTGAAAATATATTTGCATGGTTCGCGAGGATCGTAAAAATTCACTCTCATATTTTTTTCATAACGCGCCTAAAGAAGGATAACTTCAAAAACAGAATTTTTAACTTTTTTAAAATATCCGAAAGATATCTGTTTATGAAAAGATTTTAATAATATGCTGAGGGCGGATGAGTAGATCTGTTTCCGGTTTTCGTTTTCAAACTGTACGTTTAGGAGAGTGAAAATGTCTAAAACGCGTGTTTTTAAAAAAAAAAGTATGTATATATATATATATATAAGGCATGAAGCTCCCTTTATTTATTTCAAGGATCTCTAAAATGCCTGGTGCTACATACATACATATCTTCATTTTTCCGCCATATTATGTTACAGTTGCCTCTCAAATCTCGTAGTTTTCTTATGCGCCAGTGCACGGCCTTGCGCTTAGAGGCGATAATACCGCGCTAGAAGCACCAGCACTTGTAATCCCGGCGTTAAGTGGCAGGTTCTGTAACCAGGCGCCAATCGGGTGGATTCCTCCGGTCGACCTTCCCCGCCAGGTCTAGTTACTGCGCCGCCGCCCTTTGTTTTAGTTCGCTCAAGAGTTCACCGTTACCGTCGGGTTTCGTCTCAACACCCTCGTTGTTCCTTGTACCGGCGTTCAACCTCTAGATGTCACGCAACTTCAAATGAACCTGAAGATTAGCTTCTCAACTATTGCCGTGAGCTAGTTAATGCCACAGAACCAAGATACAACTTAAGACCCCCGCCTACCCGGGAACACACACAGACACAGTGTGCAGAGCTTCAGAAAATAAAAATAAAAAACCTCGCGACTATAACACTGCTCAAGACACTTGAGAGAGGTCTGTTTACGAAAAGCATTTAAGCGTACCCCGAGTGCGGATGATTCGTTCTGTTTTCGTGTTTCGTTTTCAAACTGTATTTTTATAAGAGTGAAAATGGCTTAAAAAATCCGTCTTCAGAATAATGTTTAAACATGAAACACCCGGTACAGGTTTCTTGAAATCACTCAAAGGACTCGCATTAAAACTTTATCTTATTTTCCTTCACCATACGGTGTTACGGTCACCTCTCTAGTATGGACGACGAGAAAAGACTGCGCGCCAGTTCAGAGCCTTGCGCTTAGAGGCGACACCGCGCCAGGAGCACCAGCGATAGTCGCACTTATCGTCCCCCCCGCCTCGCCGACACAGACACACGACCCTGACGAGACGTGACACTCACATCCGAGAGCGAAGAAGTTGCCTTGCAGCGAGTGACGAAGAAGTTGCGTGACCTGGGTGGCGCGCACACGCGACGCAGTACTCTCTCTCTCTCTCTATCTCCGACCGGGCGTCCTTGGTTCAGACCTCGGGCAACGCGGTGATTACGAGCCGGCGGTATTTCCTGGTCGCGTTTCGAGACCCACACTCGCTGACGCCAGCGAGCAACATTCCCACACCAGGAACTGCGCTGCGCCGAGTGTGACGCACCGCTCACGTATCTGGCGTGCCCTGTGCGCTTGAAGGCGCGGTCTAGCACGCCATGTTGATTTTTGACGTGACAACGTCTAATAAATCGATGAACGCCGGCTGTACGCACGAAAAAGTGTCCCGTTACGCACATTGTTCCGTTACTCTGTGTCCCGTTACGCTCATTGTTCCGTTACGCTGTGTTCAGTTACGCTGTCGGCGAGTGCAGTAATAATAGGTTATGTTACAATTGACTAAAGATTATGGTGATTCATATAACTGATGATAGATATCCGATTACAGATTATTTATATTAAAACTTGTTTATAATTATATTTAAACTTTATAGATAAACGCCAGTTTTTAAAATTAATTACAAGTCATCTACACGTGAACTGTTTCGTCGAATGTTTATAAAGTGAAGTGAAAAGTTAATGTGGTTTTCATTGCTTATTACAACAACAATTTCGTCAATAAAGGTTAATTATTCTTGCATTTTAAAAATTTGATTACTAGTATAGTTTCAAGTATTTATTATTTTATTATTTAAATAAAAATGATTCAATTTTATTCATAAAAGTATGCAATCATTTCATCAATGTTTTGTTATGACGTTGTCACGTTAAACTATCGTCCGTAAACCGACTTTACAGACAACCAATTTTTTTCCCCGTATAACATCCTAACTCTCGATGTACGCCATTTGGTAGAAGTAATTTCATGAATGGAACGTCTAGCGGAACGGAAATGTGTGACCTCGGTGCTGCCATCTGTGGCGGGTGGCGAATGAACCAAAGTTTCACAAATACAAACGGAAGCTTTAAAGTGTTAACTGCTTAGTTAATTTCAACAAGTATTTTGGTAAATTTCTTGTACAAAAACCAGTTCCAATGCCGGGGTTGAGTATTTATTCAAGTCTTTATTTCGCTTTTATCGGATCTGTTTCATTGAGGCCGGAAAATTTCGCAGATTTCATCTCTATGGGCTTCGAGATGGTTGTGGTTTATTGAGAGGACACACAGGGCCAATGTTAAACCGTTTACCAAAAAGGTAACCTCGAGCCACCAGGCTATTGAGGATTCTCGCAAGTCACCAGCTAATGAGTGAAGGATTGTGGAGTCTGTGGACCTGCAGGATAGTCTTCACAAGTCCGAATACTAAAGCAAATGCCTCCTGCTTATTGGCCACTGGCTTGTGTCAACCTGTTAACAGGGAAGCCTGTTCTTTAATATGTCATTTGTTGGCGGTTTTTAAATGATTCAGAGCAAGGGCGTATTCAGGAGTATTCCGAAGTGGGAAAAAAAACACTAAACCATATATATAATTATACTTATTTATATACAAACAATAATTTCTGAAAATAATTTAACACATTTGTTGATATTTCAACAATTTAAAAGAAATTAATTACGAAATATAGTCAACACTTTATCTGTGCGATACCATGGATCATTCTCCCCTATGAAAGATATCGAATTATCAAGAATTCCTACCCCTCCCCCTCACACATTTGGAGCATGATCCACCCTTGGATCAAAACACTTACATACATAACTACTGAGACCCAATCGCAGAAGCTCCAAAAACTAAACATGCTTGAATTCTTGCCTATTGCGAAATAAATCCACATTTAGTTAGAGACTGGAAAAATTCGCGGATTTATTTCACGATAAGTTTAAATTCGAAACCTACAACTTCTAGTTGTTCATTTGCTAGCTGTTCATCTGGACGAATCTGGAGCAAAAAGAAACCCTCAACCAAAGAATTATCGAATCAAATGCAAACTAGTTGAAACGATCACAAGTCAGCAGCGCTATTTACCCAACTATACAGAGGACTGTGGGGTCTAGCGTGACTGTCATCGAAACCTCGAATGTTTCCAGTCCATATTTATAGTTACAGCATCTGCTGTTTTGCACTTCTCTTATTCACTCACGTAATCTACTCGTGTCTAATTTTCATGTCTGATTACACTTTATAGCTGCAGTACTGCGTATTTTCTTGTTGTCCAGCACTTTTACTTCAGTGTTACGATCTTCGCGATTATATTCGTTCTTATAACATTACATATTAAAGTGCAAACCAGGTATGATTTTATTTTAATATACGGCATCCCTCGTTCTAGAGTACAGGGGAAAAATATATTTTTTCTCCTCTTAAATTTTTCGACGTGTGTTTCCTAACCAAATTATAAAGTAAAATTACAAAAGTAACAACTGATGTTAGCGTCAGTAAAAGAAGGTAAAAATGATAGAAAACATGAATAAATTCATGAAAATAATATACATAAAATTAAGTAAAAATGTTAGTCAGCTGCGAGCTTTGTAGCTGCTCGTGCGTAAAAGACGCGTAATTAATGATAGAGGGCTTCGTTCGAAGCTGAAGATAGCTACTTTCACTTCAGCTATTTTTGCGTTCAATAAAAAAAACGCAACACGTAAACAAGAATATCACGATACCAATCTTCAGTTTCCGCTCTGCACAGCCAACAATTTTCCATATGATTATCCTTAACAACACACCACGAAACACGGTGGCATTTATTTAAATTTCCAGACTTTTATCTCATGGTTGAATTTTATAGAATTATGTGATTTATAAAATAATTCGTGCATATTGAATAAAATTCAAAACATTGTAAAATGTTTTCGTTTAGTCAGTAAATTTTTAAAGTAGCAAATCAACCACTGTCTTGATATCATCAGATTGAAATACTTATACCAGGAAAAAATCATTCTCAATTTCGAGAATTTGTGATGTTTGTCTGAAGATACTTCCAATTGTTCAAGTTAGATGGAACGCACTATATTTGCCAGGCTTCCTAACAACAGCTGTGATTGACATTTTCTTAGCGCAGTTTGGATGTGAAACTGTGAAAACAACTGCAAATTAGTGAAATTAACATGAAAACTTTCGATGGTGCTCCATTTTGGACAAGTCTGTAGCAATTACTACACACTGTAAACACACTTTTGTCAAAATAGACCCCAAAAAATAATTTTGGTGAATACAAAAGAATTTCCAATGTCTAGGAATTGGCTTATTTGTGACGGGAAAAAATTGTTTAGTTGGGACTACAAAGCAAGGAGAAAACATGGAGGTAGGGTAGGAGGAAAGAAAATAAAAAACGGAAAAAATACAAACAAACAATGAATCGGTTCTTAGTAATTCAGTCAACAATTTAAATAAACCTTATTCCAAAGTGGATAAACTGTGTCGCACGTGAAATACATTAGAGTCATTAGCTGGAGATAGAATGAGCAACAACATGAAACAAGTTGAACCTGAAAATATACCCTCCTCCTTCTACCCTTCGTTTTCCATTTTACGCTTGATACACCTTTGGTGGTTATATTGCTGATATCAAATAAGGTTTTAACGTGTACACATTAACAAAATTTTCATTACAAGTGCCAAGAAATAGTTTGTAACACTACAAGAAAAATATTGTAACTTAATTTTTGCATATATAAAATACGTTTTTTAGAGAAAATACTGAGTATTTATAACGAAAATTCGCACATAATTTTATATACTAATTGATGATTCAATCAAGCATATATATATTTTCAACCATGGAAAAGATAATGAATACTCAATAGCTGGACTTTTATTTTTTTTTGTATAATGGGTAATTAATGTGCGCAGTGAATACTGACAATCTATTCAGGGAACGCTTTACAAATTACTTTATCTATTGGAGGTACTGGGACAACACAAAGCATGAATGATCGAGTAGGAATCCGAGCCCAATATATTACTGCAAACACTATTTTATAGTAATAAGTACAGTTGTTTTCATGTAAATGTACGAAATTTTACAATTGTCTGTAATATTACATGAATAGTTCAGTTTCATCCACAAAGCAAATTAGAGTGTATGTTGACAAATTAAAATATTTTTTGAGCCCACACCGAGAGAAAGATTTGTTTGCCACAGCAAAATATTTATTTATATATGAGGAAATGCATTTATTTTGTTGATTCAAACAAATATGTTGTTGTTGGAAAGATTTTGTTGATCCAGAAAAAAAAAATTGGTTTGGTAAGTTTAACTGCATATTATGTTAGGTGTTTATGAATCGATTTCGTTACTCTACAAAATTCGGTTTGGCCAACAAAATATTTTGTCACGGAAAGTAAATATCTGTTTCGCCATATATAAACAGATATTTGTTTTGATTCGAACCGACCTTTTTCTCCGTGCGCGAACCTGTTTATTCAGGGCAGTTTCCGAGATGAGATGATTGTCTAGCGAGTGTTACCAGCGGGGAGAGGGTAAGTGACGGTCGGCGGACGTGTTTCAGCTGTTGGCGAGCTGCCTGCTGGCGCGAGCCACCGCCAGACCCAGCCTCTACCACGGCCTGGCGCCGGCGACCTACGCGGCGGTGCACCCCTACGCCCTGACGAGCCAGTACCACGCCCAGGACGAGCTGGGCCAGTACAGCTACGGCTACTCCGGAGACACCTCCGCCAAGCACGAGACCCGCACCCTGGACGGCGTCACGCGAGGCGGCTACTCCTACCTGGACGCCCACGGCCTGGTGCAGAGCGTCAGCTACGTGTCGGACCCGGTGAACGGCTTCCGGGTGGCCGCGACGAACCTTCCCCGGGACCCCGCCCCAGTTCCCGTCGCCGTCGCCGCTGCTGCTGCTCCCTCGGCTGTCGTCGACCTCCCGGCGGCGCCGCTACCCGTCACGGAGACGCCCGAGGTGCGACGCGCCAAGGCCGAGCACCTGGCGGCGGTGCAGAGGGCTGCGGAGGCGGCCGCAGCCGCCCCCGACGACAGCGAGGCTGAGGTCGCCGCTACTCCCGCCTACCTACACGCCCCACTGGCCCCAGTTGTCGCAGCGACGCCCGCCTACCTCCGCGCGCCTGTCGCCCCAGTGGTCGCAGCTACTCCCGCCTACCTGGGCGCCTACAGCTACGCCCTCGGCCACCCGGGGTACCACTACCGCTCGCACGTCCCCGCCGCAGCCGCGACCTCCTACTCGTCGCTGACTCCCCTCTCGGCGCAGTACCACGCCCAGGACGAGCTGGGCCAGTACAGCTACGGCTACTCGGGCGGGCCCTCGGCCAAGCACGAGACCCGCACCCTGGACGGCGTCACGCGAGGCTCCTACTCGTACGTGGACTCCAACGGCGTCCTGCAGACCGTCAGCTACGTGGCGGACGACGTGTTCGGGTTCCGCGTCGTGGCCACCAACCTGCCCGTGGCCCCAGCCGTCCACTAGCCGTCCTCCCACCGCGCTTCGTCTAACTTATAAACCTCCATTACGTGCGAGCAAGAGACCGGAAAAATTCGCTGTTTCAATTACCTCTAGGATAGACTCCACGATCATCTATATATAGAGACCTGAAAAATTCGCGGGTTTATTTCGTGTTATGCTAAAATTCAAATAATTATATCTTAGTGCTGCTTCTGCCATTGATCCACTGTTATTCTGGAGGACTGCGGGCCAATTAGAGACCTTCACTCATTGAAGTGTCGAATCACAGGCCACCCAGTCGAGACGAGTGTGTAGAGGATATTGGAGTCTATCCTGGAGGTCATTGAACCCGCGAATTTTTCCGGTCTCTATCTATATACTTGAGCAAATTACACTTGACCATTGGTAGGGACAGGAAAAAGTTCGCGGATTCAGTGGCCTCTAGGATAGCCTCAATTATCCTCTGCATTTCTCAAGTAAACACGCGTGTTCATTGGGTACTAAATTGTGAGGCGTCTCCACTGGGTAGCTTGTGATTCGACGCTTCTTTGGTCGATAAGTCTCTCATTGGCCCAGAGAGCTCCAATTAAACTGCGAGCCAATAGCAGAACCAGCAGAATTGTACACATGTTTGAATTTCAGCCTATCACGAAATGAATTAGCGAATTTTTCCGGTCTCTATCCATTATGTGTTGGCAGAGACCGGAAACATTCTCTGTTTCAATGACCTCTAGGATAGACTCCACGATCATCTATGTACTTGAGCAAATTACACTTGACCATTGGTAGAGACCTGTAAAATTCGCGATTTCAAATCCCCAAAGGATATACTCCATGTTCCTCTATGCACTCGTGCAAATTACATCTGCCGATTGGTTACCGACTCGTAACACCTGTTGACTGGAATGATCGTGATGATTGGCTAATTCTTCTGTTAAAGATTTTTCATTGGCCCAGAGTCCTTCAGATAAACTGTGGCCCAATCACTGAAACAAATTAATGTCAAAAGTATTTGGACCCTATCCTATCGCGAAATGAATCCGCGAATTGTACAGGTCTCTAAACATTGGCTACTGGCACCTGTTAACTGGGATGCTCCTGATTCGATACTTCTTTTGTTGTTGAAGGTTTTTCAATGTTACAGAGTCCTTCAGATAATATGTGTCCCGATCACTGAAGCAGCAAAAAAGGCAAACGTATTTGGATTCTAGCCTTTCGCGAAATGAATCCGCGATTTTTTTTCCTGTCTCTATGTATGAGGATCAGCGGTGAGAGAGACCGCGTGTAGCCTTATGCTGATGCCCATTATACTGCAACATGGTATGCCCACGCAAGCGGTTTCTTCCTTGTGATTAGCGGCCATTTGAATGCGAAGCCATTGTTTTGTTTCACCAGGCCATTCAGGACGCGTTTGCTTCTGTACTGAATGGCTGTGGTTCGTGTACCAACAGTAAAACAAGTGCCTAAAATAAACTCAACCAATCACGAAACACAGACGATGCTACAGTTGTTGAACTCTGGTCTAGTCTCGAAATATTTTCGCGAAAAATACATGGACTTTCTTATGGGTGGAGATGCGGAAATTTCACGAATTCATTTCAGCCGCAAGTTAGAATCCAAAACTTCTCACGCTTGCACTGTGTTCCTAATTGGATCGCACTTATTTGGACCGTGAGCAGCTAGTAGAGAAGGTAGTGCAAATTAACAAGGATAAATTGTCCTCATTAAGAAATCAAACAATGGGAAAGCAAACATGGATCGAGAACACCTATGACTTTAATTCTACCCTGAGGCCAGACGAATACACGAAATTTTCGGGTATCTACTTATGAGTAGAGACCCGGAAATTTCGTGGATTCTTCTGGCGTCAGGGTAGAGTTTCAAATCCTACTTAAGCTCAACCCATTTTTGCTTTTCCTTCGGCTGATTACTTAGAGAGAGCCTTTTTGCACTTGTTAACTGCAACTACCTGAATCGCTTTCTTCTCTCCTAGCTGGGGGCGATTGGATCATGGTGTGTGGAGGAGGAGGGGGGGGGGGGTGGTTGTCCAAAATCATGAACACGGTGCAAGAACATGAAAGTTTGAATTCTATCTTGAGACTAAATAAATCTCCGAAATTTCCGTATCTCTCTCTACTTATAAGCTAGAGATTATATATATTAATTTTATACGCCATATTTATTTCAACATTTTTTTTATGACATACCAAATTTTTAACGTTTAATATAGACAATTTGCCTTTGTTAAAGCAGAAAACACACATTAAGAGATTTTCAACGACTAATTCAGGGTGATTATATACAGACAGTATTATTACATTTGAAGTCAATCGCAGAATTTAATTAAATTCTAAACACCAATTTAGTAACTAAATTCTGTTTTCTTCAGTCATTCCAACTTATATATTATGCTTTAAAGAAAACAATTTGGTAGAATTAAACGACAGAACTTTAATAAAGACTGAATAATAAGATGGCGTCTTTAAGTTACTATATCTTCCCCTTAACATTTAAGTCTCATGAATGTCTCATTCTTTTATAAAATACGAAAAAGTCAATATCATTGCAGACTTAGCACTTCATTTCACACATATTGGATTAAAGTAATGCTGTTCATTCACCCCAATTGCTGACAGTGGACCAGAAGTTTCAGCCTTTGTTATCGTATCAGTTTCGACGCATTCAAGCGTTTGATATCTAGTTCTGACATTAAAAGAAATGTTCAAAATACATTTTACAAAAAAAATATTTTTTAAAAATGTGTGTGTATATTGGGCGTGCCAACATCATCTGCTGGCCACGGTCTTTATCATAAGGTACATCATTTTGTAACAATAAAGTTAATTTATGAGTAGCTATTTTGCTGTTATTTAATTTCCTACCCTCCTGTACGTTGCATTTTTCATGTACCTGAATGTTTTTGAAAGGCACATTGTAATTGGTTGTTTTTTTTTAAATTGAACAAAAAAATTCATTTTAATTACAGTTATTTGTAAATTTGTATCTATATTTAATAGTGTTCGCAGTAATAATGTGTTCGGATTCTTACCCGGGCATTTATGCTATGTGCTGTTCCAGTACTTTCAAATTTAAAAAATATTTGGTAAACTGTTCCCTGAATGCTTTCCAGTATTACCTGCCCACATAATAAGCATAATAAAACAAAGTAAAGTCCAATTTTTGAAAATTTGATTATTTTTTTCCATGATTTAATATATGCTTGAATGAAACTTCAATTAAAATATATAATCATGTTCCAATTTTCGAAAGAAATACTCAGTATTATCTCTAAAAAACACTTTTTTCATATATGCACAAATAACCATATCCGCTTGTTTTACAAAGTTACAGTATGTTTCTTGTAGTATTACAAACCATTTCCTGGCAACTGGTTTCCAAAGGAATCTTTTGTAACTTCGCAGAATAATTTTTTTTTGCATGTACTGTCTTGAGGTTACTGAGAATAAGAGAAATGCGATAAGCAACTAAGACGTGGTGTAGGGTCTTAAGGCGCCACGAGCCTTAACAGCGGTACGCAGTGCGGCGGGTGATCGCTAGCGCGGTCCTGGGTTCGACCCTGGAAGAGTGGAGCCTACGGCGTCTAGACTTCACGCGCAGGGGCTGAGCACGCAGAGTGACGGCAATTTAATATACATAATATCTTTGGAAAGAGTACGCTGAGTTGTAATTGATACAGACCTCCAAAATTCGCGGTTTCTATGGCCTTCAGGATAGACTGCACATACCCCTTTACACTCGGGCAAATAACGCCACTTGTAAGTCGTCTCAGCTGGTTTTTCTATGATTCGATACTTCTTTGGTTGAGGGTTTATAACTGGTTGAGATTCGTCCAGATGAACAGTAAGTCAATAGCAAAATTATCTAAGAGGTATATGTGTTTGAATTCTAGCCTATCACCGATTGAATCCGCGAATTTTTCAGGTCTCTAGTAACTGACTGTAACAATGACAAACACCAGAGAAAACATATAGGCAGGCGACAAGGGAGAAAATCACAAATACAGCGACCTCCTCTCTCGATCCCCTCCCCTTCTTCCCAGAAACCTTTACTCCCTTTTCGTGCAGTTTAACACTGGTGGTGTGACATGATAAGAACAATAATCATCCCAATCAGGAAAGGACACTTACAAAAAGTGTCGGAATAGTTTGAAAATATATCTCATTAAAACAAAAAAAATGCTAAGTTAGCAAAGTTATTTTTTTTTACAATATGACTAGTAAAAATTACAGGATAATTTTTTTTGTGTAATAAATCATCCAAATTAATTTTTTTCCCTTAAAAGTATAGAATGTTATATTTTATTTTAATTGTTATAAATGGCAGCGTTTATTTATTATTGCGTTGCAAAATTCTATAATTTCTTGCAGGGTGAAGATTTATAAATATTAGAAAAAAAAAGGTCTTTAATGCAAAAACGTATTCAGTTCCGAGATTAATTAGTCACAAAAAATTTCTTGCACGAACAAAAATATACTTTTATGGCAGTCAATTTTTTTTTTTGCATTCAAACATTGTCCACACTATTTTACACAACTTTCAATTTTTGCACGTTAAAGTTAATCATTTCGTAGCCATAGATGAACACAAAAGTCTGTAGGCATTATTTAGCCGGTTAAGCAACTGACTGCCGTTACAATACACTGAAAGGTAATAAATACCACAAGTTATGCATTAAAGGACCCAACCATCTAGTCTTTTCATGAAATGTTGCATCGGCGATTGTGTAAGTACAGTTGCAACTATTTTAAAATGCCACCAAAATTGGCACACTTATTTCCAGATTTTCATTTCAATAAGTCTTAAGGCTAAATATCTTCCAAGACGATCTAAGACGGTATTCAGAAGCCGGATATGTCTTCTGGCTCGCTGTCTTGACTGACATACAACCTGAGTCACTCAGGTCAATTGCTTGTTCGAACAACACGTGACAGGGTGTGCCGTAAACTGTATCATCATCGCAGCGATAACAGACCTAGTGATCCAGATGCTTTATACAGGCATTGGACCATGGAACCGAGGAAGGAATGCCAGGCGTCAAATTTACCTGTATTAATGATTCATAAATTTTAGTTTATAGCTAATTCTAATGTCCTCCTCTCCATAATTGATAAATTAAACGTTAAGCTTTTACCGACAGATTGCCATATATACCTTTATACCTTATTGCATTATACCTATATAAGCTTTTACCAACTTAAGAATATACCAGTTTATACCAACTCGGGAAAATATATAGTGCTACTTAAAAAACAAATCAGGCGGCAAGAACAAGTTCAAGAAAGCCCGCGTTTTGAAATTAAAAAAAAAATATATCATCCACATATTACATTTGTTTTGCAGAGCTGTTTGTTGGCTGCTCGTTATTTTTGTTGATTTTTTTAAGTGAAACGTTTTTTCACAGCCTGTAGAGTAATATCAGAATGACAGGGTAACGGAAGTAGACAGGTAACAAAGTTCATGTTTATAACTTATGTGACGAATATTGTTCGATGGAGTGTTTTTTTAAACTTATATTTAAACATATTTACAGTGGTTATACTGTTAGAAATTACAGTAAATTTAATGATTTATCAACGCAGAGTCAACCTAAAATAAAAGAAAGGGTTCTTCGTAATTTCAAATAACTGAATCTTTGTAGAAAACTACGCCGTATTTTAATTTTCGGGCTTATGTGTTTCTTTTTAAACAAAGGTAAACACACAAGTGGACATAAGAGAAGTGTTCTTAACGAGGTTTTGAAAGGTTTGTTAATATACCAAAGAATATTCTTTTGGATTAATGTTCAAAGAAATGAACGAAGATAGTCGTAAATTTACTATGATCCCTGGATAATTTGTAACCAATGTTCTTGGTAAATTCTACGTGAGAATTTTTAACGTTGTACAGATGGCAGTGGCAGCGCATGACTTCTTATACTTTCCAATACTTTTGTAAACGTTCACATGCTTTTGTACATTTTTGCACATGTTTTTTTTGCATACTTTCACAACTAGTAATTCACAAATCTATAAAATCTCAACTCTGATATTTGATCCGGGGTTGGCGTTAGAATAATTGTGATATTTTTTTCTAGACATTTCCAGTTAGATTTATTACAATTTCTCGGACGTACGATATTGCAGTTTGGCACTGTTTTCCAAGGGGGAAAAACTTCAGATACGGAATTCTTACGCTGTCTGATATTTAAGTTTGAATGTGTTCGTCTGTGGTGCCGTTGTTGTGTTGTCCGTAATACCTGTTTAGGTTCATCACTGGGTTTATCTGTTTGATATCAGCTGATTTATATTTCTTAATTTGCGTCCTTGGATTTCTTTTTCCTTGACAAACAGTTCGAAACTGCAATGGCAAATGTCAATATATTGTATTTAATTAAAATTTTCCAATAAGGTTATACATCATGTAATTATTTATCAGAAATTGCAAAGTTCTAGAATCCAAGATGGCGACCGTAACGAAAAGTGCAATGGTGACTCTTAATACAAGATGGTGGAAGTTTTTATTAATCTTTTATTTGTTAAATTATTTTTTTTTCATTGTCACATTTTCCCCGATTTTCTAGCTTAAAATTTACGAATTTTCAAGATGGTGTACAAGACGGAAATTGTAACGATGGCGTCCGATGTCAAGGTCAAGGTCAAAGCTCTCCCTCAGAGGCTTATTAGAAGCTTTCTCATGGGTAAGTTAAGCCTCGATTGGGACATTTCGAATTTTTTTACTTTTGGAATACTTTGTGCTGGATGGTTTACAAGTAGCTACGTTTTAGTTTCAATTATATGAGAAAAGAGTATTATGTGACATCTTTTGTCAAAATTTCAGCGCCGGAAGTGTTTTGATAGGAGGGCAAGTGTTGCGGGTAAACCACCACCTACACAGTCCAAATTTAATTATATTTTGATTATCGATTTTAATTTGTAAAAACAACTGGTTACAAAATTCATCCACAGCTGTTCGTACGTTTATCGAAATATTAAACTTATAGATATACTACTAAGTTCACACGTTTTCAAAAAGATTACACAAACATTTACTTCGATTGAAAACAAAGCTTTCCAAAATAGTTAAGGCTACGTGAAAAAAACACTATTCTTTCCGCGTGCGTTTTTCCCCCTTGTTTACAACGGAACACAGTATCCTGAAGTAGTTATCCGCAAGTACTGGAGAAATTCGCGTTTTAATTTGCCTCTACTATAGATTGCACTTTCCCGTGTCTACAAGGGTAATTGTCATCTGTTGGTTGGCTGCTGACTTGTGAGACGTCTCATCTGGGTCGTCTATAAGTAGGGGCATGCATATTTCACGAAAAGATTCCGAGACTAGTTAACAGTTAAAACACTGTAGAATCGAATGTGTTTTGTGATTGGGTGTGTTTCTTTTAGGTACATGTCGAATGTGACAACACCACTCACAGCCATTCATTGCGGAAGCAAACGCGTCTTGAGTGGCTCGGTCAGGTAAAGCAACGACTTCTCTAGCAGACGGCCGCCAATCACAAGGAAGAACCAGCTGGTGCGGGTAAACCTTGTTGCAGTCGAATAGGCGTTCAGATTGTTTCGCGAAAAATACCTGCCCCTATCTATAAGTCGTACTTCCTCGGGTTTGAGGGTTTCTCATTGGCTCACAGATTCTCCCGGTAAAATGTGGGTCAATCGTCAGCAGCAGTACAAAAGTATAATGGTTTGAATTTCAGCCTATCGCGAAAAAAAATATATACTTCTGCCAATTTTTTTCATATCCAGTGATCCGCCGTAGTTCGTACGGTTATCTGGAACTACGACGAAACTTCGTTCATCTCGCTCGAAGCCGCGGTGATTTTCCTACAGTGTGTGTTAAAGGAGTTTAATAAACCACCCCCGTGGGTAAAGGCGGGGCGGCAGAGGGATGTTTACGGAGGGGGTGGAATGAGGGGGAAGGGAGGGATCGATCGTGATTGGCGGGGGCGCATGCTCACCGCGGCTCGCAGCACGTGGGTAAAGGAGGAGGGAGGGGGGTTGTGTTTCCTTCGCGGCTCGGACGTCGTCAAAGGGCAGACAGCGTCGAGGTCTGCGCGCGACGAGCTGTCCGTCCGTCCGTCCGTCGTCCGTCCGTCGTCCGTCCGTCGTCCGTCGTCGTATCCGGGTCTCTCTCCCTCGGAGGTCGAAGGTAGGACCACAGACTAACGATCACGCGGAGGGAAATTTTTTTTTTCCCCTTTCCGCGCAAGGCGCCGTCATTGACCTACCATCGGGATCAGCCCATGATAATAAATAAATCGACACGTGCGTTTGCTTACAAATGATTAGAGCCACGGAACAAATTCGCGGGTTCAATGACCTGTAGGACGAACTCCATAGTTATACGAACACTCGGGTCAAATGCCACCCACTCGTTGGCTGCTGTCTTGTGAGACGTTCCAGCGTAGTAGCAGCCTGTGATTCGGTAAAGCTTTGGTTGGGTGTTTCTCATTGGTCCATAGTCATCCAGGTGAGTTGTGAGCCAATAGCATAGGTAGCGTTAAGGTATAACGATTTGTATTTCATTCTATCGCGAAATGAATTCGCGAATTTTTCCGGTCTCTACAAATGATACTCCAGCATGGACAAACTTTTTCTTTTTTAATTATTAAATCTAAAGCTGTATTTTAACGCAGCACACGCTTTTAATACACAAATCACAAATGAAAAAACTGTTTAACGACAATGAAACTCGATCACGTCATTTTGTTTACAATTACTACATAGCTACAACCATCTGTTAGAAATTTTCACCTTCAATTAGCGAAGAGCGCTGGTTACGAATCATCCAGAGAGCTTCGTAAATTTACGGCTTTATTCGTATATTTACGGACACTGAGAATCCAAAATAATATTCTTGGCACGTTAACAGAACATAAAAAAAACTGGTTAGGTTTATAGTAAAACACTCTTATTTTGTTACTGTATTTGAAATTAACTAAGAACTCTTCGTCAATTTTAGTTAAATGCTTCGTTAAAACGTCCGTAAGTTTACTGTAGTTTCTAACATTGTACGTGAAGATTAATTTTGTCCCAGGGTCTCTACCATGTTTGCGGGACACCCAAACATTGGGCGAATTTTAGCGTTTTGCATTGAGGAAAAGGCCTGTTTTAGGGGAGGGGGTGCGGTGTTTGTCTTAAAATAGTTTGTCCTAAAGCGTTTGTCCTAAAAATTAGGACAAATGACTTTAGGACAAACTACGTTAGAACAAACGACTTTAGTACAAAGACGGAACAGCTTCAAAATATTTTTACTCTGAGTTTTAGGACAAACGACTTTAGGACAAACGACATTAGGTCAAACGACTTTAAGACAAACGACTTTAGGACAAACGACTTTTAGGACAAACGACGGATCCAGTATCGATAAATCCTTACTCCGAATTTTAGGACAAACGACTTTATGACAAACGACATTAGGATAAACGCTTTAGGACAAACGATTTTAGGACAACCTACGCGTACCCTTTTAGGGGACTGACTGTTTAACAACGGAAAATTCTAGTTGAAACTTATTGAACATCGCCGTGACAACGGCGACCTGGCAAACGATTTCAACTACGTCACAGCGCACAGCACGATTCCTGACTCCGTGGTCACGTGTTATTTGTGTCAGTGAGGCGGGAGAATAGGTGCGACACTTGCTGGTGCTTCTAGCGCGGTATCGCCTCTAGGTGCAAGACTGCGGACTGGCGCGCAGTCTTCTCGTCGGGCATACAACTATGAGATCTGAGCGGTAACCATGACATCATAGCCTATGGCAAGGAAATGAAGATACAGGAGTAACGCAAGTCCCTTGAGTGCTTTCGAGGATGTGTAGCGAGTGTTAGATGGCTAAAAAAGCACTTTTAAGACTTAGTTCGAAAACTAAATACGGAAACAGAAACACTCGTCCGCCCTCAGGGTATTCTTAAATATTTTTTTGTAAACAGACACCACTAAGGCATCTTAAGTAGTTTTCAAAACGCGTGGTTTTTTTTTCTGAAGCTATGCACAACATGTGTGTTCAGGTTTTTTTTTGGGGGGGGGGGGGGCGGTAAGGGGACATTAACACACGACAGCTTCGCACCCATTACAGCCGTGTTTTTGACAGTTGATTTGTAAATAAGCCGTTCAATGTTTTGGCGGCGTGGCTTATTATCAATAACTAGAGACCTGTAAAATTCGCGATTTCAAATCCCTAAAGGATAGACTCCATGATCCTCTACGCACTCGTGACAACTACATCTGATGATTGGTTACCGACTCGTAACACCTGTTGACTGGAATGATCGTGATTCGCTAATTCTTCTGTTAAAGATTTTTCATTGGCCCAGAGTCCTTCAGATAAACTGTGGCCCAATCACTGAAGCAAAATAATATCAAAAGTATTTGGACTCTATCCTATCGCGAAATGAATCCGCGTATTTTACAGGTCTCTATCATTAGCGCAGCTTGGTGGACACCGTTTAAATATTTTCCCCTAAATTTAGGATGCACGCTGGTTTAAAAATATCCAAGGATCTTCGTAAATAAACCGATACATTCTTAAAATAACGGGTTCTAAGTTTGCTTCCTTTAGATCTTGAATCCATAAAAATAATACTGGAATAGTAGCAAAGCATTCAAAAACTTGTTAAGTCTACTTAAAAAACACTATTTTTTAAAGTTTGTGTTTACTCTGTTTATAACAAGAAACAGAATTCGTAAATCTAAATACGGCGTAGTTCCTGAGGAGAACCAGTTATCTGAAATTGTGGGTAACTCTTCGATAATTTGAGGTTGGTTATTCGTTAGGAAGTCTAATTTTACTGTAAGTTCTTTCAGTGTGTTGAATTCGTCGATTAAGGCAGGTGAACAAGGTTTTAAAAAATTACGAGAAGTACTCCGTGCTCGTTATTTTATTTTACACATTAGGTGTCACTTTGTAATAACAACTAGCTACCCGACCTGGCTTCGCACGGCTATACTAATGAAAAAAAAAATTAAGCCACATCTCCCATTTACAGTAATGGTAAATAAAAAAAGTTCAGTGAAAATTTATTACAATGCTGTATAATGTACCGGAGAGAAAATGAATAGCACCGATGGTTTCCCGACTCGTGCACGCAACGTACAACTGATGTGCCCATACTTCGCTACGACAGTCTACAGGCAGATCACTCTTGCGCCGCTCATTATACATGCCCCTCCTTGTGGGTACGCCACTGCCGCGCGATGCCCGTTGCCATGGAGACGCAGAAGGCATGAAAAATTCAAAATCCTGTTCTCATGCAGACAAAGTACCCACTGTTGCCTGGTTTTAACCACCCATGGGATCTAATTTTTGGAAAATGTCATCCTGCGTAACATAAGGAACATTACTGTAAAGTTTCAAGTCTGTAAAATATATATACTTGAACAAAAGGGCAATAAAAAACAAATTAAACACAGAGAGAGGAAAAAAACAATAGTTTAGGTTTGCGATTTAAAGTTATAAAAAGTATTTAAAAACTAATTTAACTCTTATGATTGCTTCGTTGTTAATATCAAACGGGTGTTTTTTACTTGTATGGGAAAATTAAGAATGATAAGGCATCTAGTGCGTGGCAACAATGTTAATAGGCAATAGGAAATAAACTTCTAGCGCCTGTAGCATTGTCAACACACACTTCGTACGTGTACTGCATGTTGTATCTAACCCCCTCCAACGCATTTGATTCTAAATTGGACTTTTAGAAAGGATCCGTAATGTTATTGATAATATAATATAGCCTATAGCCTTCCTCGAATAATGTACTATCCAAAACCGAAATAATTTATCAAATCGGAGCAGTGGTGCCTGAGATTAGCGCGTTCAAACAAACAAACAAACAAACTCTTCAGCTTTATAATATTAGTATAGATATGGTAATGAAAAAAACAGCAGGATATTATTATAGCCGAGTTGGAACACTATTTCCTTAGTCTCTCTCTCAGCCTGTCTGCGAATACAGAATTGATTACAATACTAAAGTGTCACAAATTTACAGATTTCAGGACTAAAATTAACTAATTACTAGGCTCATTTAAAAAAAATTAATTAAATATGGAAACTTTTTTATTTTAAATGCTAATAAGAAAAAATCCCGATAAAATATTAATGAACAAATATATAGAAGACCACTAAGATTGAAATAGTCCTCTATCAATTCTATAACCTTGAATATTATCAGATACTTAATACGTAGGGACCGGAAAAATTCGCGGGCTCAGTGACCTGTAGGATGAACTCAATAGTTCTACGTACACTCGGTCAAATGCCACCCACTCATTGGCTACTGTCGTGTGAGACGTTCCAGCGTAGCAGTTTGTGATTCGATAAAGCTTTGGTTGGGTGATTCTCGTTGGTCCAGAGTCATCCAGGTGAGTTGTAAGCCAATAGCAGAGGCAGCGTTAAGGTATAACGATTTGTATTTTACCCTATCGCGAAATTAATTCGCGAATTTTTCCTGTCTCTATTAATACGAAATAGTAAAGCACTGTGAATATAGAAAAAAAATAGCTGAACCAGATTATTTAAATCCACCGCCAAAATAAGTGGTCAAAGCGATAAATAATAACATATTAATACAGACAGGAAAAATTCGCGGGTTCAATGACCTCCAGGATAGACTCAAATATCCTCTACACACTGGGGCAAATGCCACCTGTTCATTGGCTGCTGACTCGTGAATCGTCTCGTCTGGGTGGCCTGTGATTCGACACTTCTATGAGTGAGGGTCTCTAATTGGCTCTCAAGTCCTCCAGTTTAACAGTTAACCAATGACAGAAGCAGCACTAAGGTATGATTATTTGAATTTTAGCATAACACGAGATGAACCCGCGAATTTTTCAGGTCCCTACATATTAATATGGATAATATTGCGTTAGTCGACCGTAAAAAAGAAAAGTGTGTGGAGCTTAGTGTTACTCGCCTCGCGTAATTTCATTCCCGGAGTGTGGCTCGTCCGAGACCTCAGACAGCGAGCAGATGGCGCTGCACGGATCTCATCGAGGCGGTGCTGGTTCCTCGGCAGGCGACCCGCAGCTCGCGCCTCTAGCTCCCTGCAGACGAGAGCTACTGCTCGGTAGAGGTGTAAAAGTAACGAAAAAAAAAGCGTACCCGCATGCATTCGTTACTATATCAATCAGTACTCGTTACTATCGTATCGTTACGTTACTCGTTACTTCTGATACCGCATAACATGCTATGTTATGTTTCAGCAACGAATCGAGTCGTATTGCGTACGCGTACAGTATGACGTCGCGCAAATAATAATAAATAGAACATAAACAATTAACAATATTTGATGATTAACAGTTTTTGTTAACCAAGAAACAATTAAATCTCATTAGAGCGGCTTTATTATATTATCTATTTTAAGATAAGAACAAGAAAACGTGAAAATACGCGATAGTAAAAATCAAAAACATACATATTTCTAATTTGCAAAAAAATACTTTCTTACGTTGTTTCTGTTCCAATATCAAACTTTGTCTACACACATAATACCTTTAATAAACAGTAAAAAAAAACTTGGACGAGGAATTTCCAAATTATACTTTACTTAATAAACAAACATCGTTCTTTGTAACGTAAATTCATCGAATATGCGCGCGCATGCATAAAACATACGAAAAATGCGAGTAACGAGATCCAGCAGTGTGTAACGTTTCGTTACTCGGTACTAGATGGCGCACCCGTTACTCAGTACCGAATACATACGGTTTGCCACAGCTCTACTGCTCAGTTAGATTGTCGGCCGTGTCCCCGACAAGACGTCACCCACAGCCGCGCCGTAGGTACCTCGAGGGTAATAAAATGCCCGTCAACGTAACCAGAGTGTGGTCTCCACGGTAAACACGATCGCCGACGGCCATGTGTCACGTCGGGAAAGCAGATGTCACCCACGCCTTTGGTCGTCCAATGCCTGGCTCACAACCATGCTCGCTCCACCTTATTACTAGCCCTTGTTTCGAACAGCCAATCGCTCGGCGACTTCACCAAGTCCACTAGTGCAGACGTGTACTTAGCTACTATTTGAGCGACTTCGGGATTATCTACTCGCTCAGATACTTGGCAACAATGTGAGCGTTACCCCTCGGTGCGTCGTTACCACAACGCGCCGAAATACCATAACGCCGAATGTCAAAATTGACCACAACGCCGACAGCTAGAAAACTGCTGTGTACCACAACGCCGTAATTACAACTGAATGAATTTGTGTGTGTTTCTTAAATGTACCTTAACGCCGAAATACCACAATCAAACCTAACCTTACCTAACCTAACCTAGCGTAATATAACCTAACCTAACTTAACCTAGCCTATCCTAGCCTAACCTAACCTATTCTAACCTAACCTAGTCTAACCTAACCTAACCTTTGTGGCAGTCCCGCAATGACATTTTTCGGCGTTAGTGTATTTCGGCGTTGTGGTACACAGCAGTTTTCTAGCTGTCGGCGTTGTGGTCAATTTAGCATTTCGGCGTTGTGGTATTTCGGCGTTGTGGTGTGTCCCCCCCCCCCCCCCTCGGTAGCTTCACTAACACTTGTTTTAATACGTCGGTTAGCGACGGCGAAAAGTCTAAGAACCTTACCGAGAATCACTAAGACCGTTGAGGCGGGTAGCGCTGGCGTGACGTCAGTGGCGGCGGTGGTGGGAGTTGTTGGGGTGGCTCGTTGTTGGTCGATGTGGCTCTCTGCTGGCTTTCCCGGCGGAGGGGTTTGTATACCCGTTCCCCTCGCTTCGAGTCTGTTCCACCCCAAGGTGGCTTCCAAGTGGCCGGGAACTTCCAGCCACGGGTTATTCGGTCACCACAGGCCAGGTTGCACTGCAGTGAAAACACCGCATCAGGCGTTAAGAGAGGCGCGCTGTCGGGAGTACGCCGGTGTGTGGCGGGTGGTATCAGCGCGGAGGTCAGGCGTAAAACACAAACGTTTATCAGGAGGAGTCGGACAAAGTCTCCGGGTAACAAGTGCACGTTCTGTCTCATCATGGCTGTCTATGGGGGATGGTGATCATTATTATGATTGTGGTGGTGCTGGTGTTGGTGGTGGTAATCTGATGGGTACTGAAACAATAAGTAAAAACGACACCGGCGCTTCTGGGACGTACCACGGCCAAAGAGGACCCTAGGATCTTCAGCAACAATAGACTTATTTCTGAAGCACTTTGCGCCCTGCGGTGCCACAGGTGTGGATTAAGTCTCACCACAAGGTGGTAGACCACGCGATACAGCAGTCTGTGAGTGACGCAGTCCGCGCAAATAGACAGTTCCTTATCGAAAACAAAAAGCTATAATTATGGCCGTGAATTTTTTTTTCGCAAAAAAAAATCTGAACGTTCATTAGACTGCATTGAGGTATGCCTGCGCCAGCGGTTTCCTCTTTGTGATTGGCGGCGGTCTGTATGAGAAGCAATTGTTTCTTCTTTTTTTTTTACCAAGCCATTTAGGACGCGTTTGCTTCCGCACTGAATGGTTGTGATTCGTGTACCAATATTAGGTATACATGTGTCTGAGAGAATCTCAGCCAGTCACGAAGCACAGACGATGCTACAGAGTTTTACCTCTCAACTTGTCTTGAATGTTATTAGCCCCATTAATTGTCCCAAGGTTTAACAATTAAAATATGCATATAATCATAATATATGTCGTGAAAATACTTTGAAAATTCCGATTTTAATAATTTATGATAGGTTTAAAAAACCATTTTTATACAAATTGGAAAATAGTGTTTTTACTGATGCTGAGACATGTAAAGTTAGCGTAATTAATTGTTGACAGGTAGGCAATTTTACATTTCAATGCAATTTCAGTTGTAACCTGGGTATCTACATGCCTTGAAAGATAAGAAGCCAATCAACAGTATAAGAAAAATCATGTAATTAAACCATATGTAATGTGTGTCTAAATGTGCGTTATAAATGACGAATGCGTGGAGCATAGTTATATATATTTTAATTGATATTTCATTTAAGCGTAATTTTTTTTAAAACCGCGGAAATATAATCGAATATTCATTAATTTTACTTAATTTGTTTCACTAAGACTATTAATTTTCACAGTTAATAATGGAAATCTATTTAAGGAATCGTTTATTAATAACTTCAACCACTGGAGGTACTTGGACAACACAAAGCATAAAAGTCCGATATGACTGCGAGCATTATTTTGTAGTGATAAAGTTAGTTTCATGTAAACGTACAAATTAACAAATATCTTTAATCTTACATTAATATTTTCGAAGTCAACAACGAAGTGTATTCAGTAATCAAACCATTAGCTTCAAAAATAAATTGAAGTTATTTTGAAGTGAAACTTATTTGCTGAGGAGAAAAGAATTTTCGACCGTAACAGAAAATTTCAATCGCATCAGGGGAATAGTCAGGTACGAGGTGGGGGAACCGGTAGAGGAGGAGAGTGCGTCAGCGGCGACGCCACTCCAACGCATACACTAGCGGTCGAATGGGATGAAGACGTGGCTTGGGGGGGGATAGATTCGTAGCATAGCGTGCTATATGCTAGTTCTAACGGCCTGAATGGGAGACGGGAGGGGAGAGGTAGAAATGACGCAGCAGTGATGCTACGGAATTCTCGTTACGCTGCTTGTGTTTGTCTACTCCTCAGTTTTCGTAACGGCTGACGATTGACGCTACCATATTTCTTTTTTTTATTATTACCTATTTAAAAAATCTACTATTTATTTATTCGTGTGTAAATAAAAGAAATTGATTCGTGCAATTGAGTTTAAAATTATCATTCATTCACTTTTACGTGGATAGTTTGATCGAAAATGAAAATAATTTATCTCTATCTATACCTAAAAAGCAGTAATTTTCTTTTTGTCGTGAGCACATTTTTTTTTTTGCAACGAGTAACCCCATACAAAACAACACGCGCGTGGATGTGTATTACGTGATTTAGTCTATCAGCTAGACCCCGATTTTAACGAAAATGCCTTCAATCGTGCGGTAAAGACGAGTGAGGTGTCATTTTATTCAGTTTTTTCAGTAGATTACGAATATGCCAACCCGGAAATCGAATTCGGTAGCTTTCTGTCTCAAAATGGCGTTCAAAGATGGCGGATCAGTTATATGACCACTTTAGCTTTAATCTGACGTTACATTTTCCCTGGTAAACATTTTTCAGTTATATAAGCTTCGTTTAGTTTAATTTGAGTTGCTTAATCAGAAAATATATAGTAATTAAAGAAATTATGAATATTTACTATAAAAAACGCCAAGAGAAAATCGATATACCAATATTTGTTTTATTTACATTCATTTTAAACGCTTATTTAAAATATGTTAGGGCCGTAATCAAAACATAGTCTAAACAAATGTTGTAAGGCATTTACTTAACTAAATTTTAAGCCCTAGAACAGCTTTCCACGTGGAAGCACGCATGAGTAGCGTGAGTTAGCGCGTGTAAGTGCGTCTATGAGCCAGAGGCAAATGTAGGCTCATCTCTTTCATACAGGTAATATTTGTTAATTTGATACCGCTGATTATTAAATTTAATAAGAACTTTAAAAAGTTAAAAATTGACATTTGTCCTGAAAATAATATAAATCGCATAGTAATGATTCCATTTGTGGTGAAAATTATGAGTTCACAAATCGGATGATAGAACTTGGTAGTTTTCATTAACGTGTAGTTATAAAAATAAATATTATTAATTATAAAATGATTTTAGAAAATTAGCCACAAAATGTTTTGGACAAGATATTCTCCCATTTTTATATATTTTTAGAGTATTCCAACTCGGAAATGTTATTGGGAGTTTATTAATGGTATCATTAAATACCTAAAGCAACATCTAAAATTTTAATTGACAATGCAATGTATCAATCCGAAGAAAAGTTGTGTTACTTATCATTTTCTTACAATTTTTATGTACATTTAAAGTAAGATAATCTAACAATCGACATAAACAGCTTACATATTTTATCAGAAAACGACAATTGGAAAATTGTGATAAATATAACAAATGCAGTAGCAATAGTTTAGAACACATACTATAGCTCAGTTTAAAGGTCTCACTAACAGCAGTCATTTTCAGATAAAACATCGAGGTCGTAGTAGCTGTCACCAGTAAGGAACACTTCATATTCGGTAGCCATTGATTGTTCATCACATGAGCATCTGCAAAGATCAGTGCATGGAAGTTTGAAGTTGAAGCACGGGCATGTTTCTCGATGGCACGTTTTGCATTTGGCGTAAGATACCATTTCCAATACTTCCTCAGGAGCCGGTAGACTTCCAAGCCATGTAATATCAATGTGGTCATTGACGTTACACCAGCCATGATCATATGGCGTAGGAGTCATCTGAAATCGAATAAGCGATCTTCGCCAAATAGCGGCTTGATAGTTCGCTCTACTCGCATGGAGACGAAGTGTTGAACGACAAGGAGGTAACAGTTCTGGCATTATGCTACCTCCTTTAGAGCAATATAAATCATAACACTATATTGACGTCATTAGTGTCTTGACCACTGTACATTCGACACACAAATTGCTCAAGACTGGCATTCAGAGGCTCGTTAACAGTCCATTCTTCGCCGAGGGTTTTGAAGGATTTAACATAATGAGCTACTATTCTCATTAATTTGAATGGTGTTCCTTTGCCTTTCCCATAGAAAGCGGAAATGCTGTCACAACCTGTGAAACTGTGAAACCCAATCAGAGCTTTCAAAAAACTATTTATATCGCATCCATCTGGTAATTTAAGTCGTAACTTGCTGACATTTGTAAGAGCCACAATTCGAGTTTTTCCTTGCTGGCCAATTTTCACATAAAGTTTGTATTTTATATCTTGAATGAAACTAACCAGAATCACTAACACATCTGTGTCATCAGCATGCACAACTGCAGGGATATTACTCTCGCCGACATGGGCAGCATGCAAGGCCAGTCTTGTGTGAGCCTCTTCGTGGTCAAAGATAAGGTCTGCACACTCTACGACTTCAGGTGATGTTAATTTCCAGCATTTGTCTTCAGCAGCTATGGACATGGGTTTTGAATAACCAAAGGCGATCGTCAAACAAAATACTCCTTGAAAAGATGACAGTATATGACACACAAAAGTCAAAACATCCAGACATGAGTGAGTCACGCATAGACAAAGATGAAAAAGATGTGCAAAGTATCATCAACCTTCTTAATAATTCCTTGCCAAATCCTTGGAATGGCTGTGAACTGCGGAGTATTTTGACAGGTCTAATACCAACTTAATCTGTCAAAGAGGACCTAATGACATCTCATTGTAAAGGGATGAATGCTGCTGAAACATTTGTGAAAGCGCGGCTGTCAGTGGAAAGTACGAAACAATTCCACGCTCCACGGCAGTAAATAGGTCTGAAAACATTTTCTACTCTTAGTAAAAAAATTACTTGTTTAAAGAAAAAAGATGTAGCAATCACAGCTAATGCGTCATTTTTTGCAAGGCTTGCTATAATAAGCCAGCATCGTAAGGTTGACTTAAGAGTTGTTATGGAATACCCATTGGGCCCTGTTCCATGGGCTTTGTCTGATGCAATGGGATACCCTAGAAAGACAGTGAAGAGCCAGTTATGGCATATCCTTGAAAAAGATGTTCTTGCTGAAACAGTTTACCCACATAACGCCGCATCTGTTTTCGATGGACTAGCTTTGCTTCGAAAAGTAAAAATACCCAATGGCATGACTTTTTTTCTTGCAATAGGTGAGACTATCTTCGAAAAGCTACTCTAATACCCAGGAAACAGAATCGACGTAGTATTTGATGTGTATAAGTCTAATTCGATTAAAGACTTTGAGAGGGGTCACCGTCAAGAAAATACCTTACCTACATTGTATGCAAACATCAAAGAGGGCTTTAAAGTTAGATGTTGGTCACAGTTCCTAACAGCTAGTTCAAATAAAGCCAATCTCATCAGGTTTCTAACTAGCTTATGGGGAACATCAGCCTTTCGAAGCAAACTACAGAGTAGAGTAATGTCCATAGCTGCTGAAGACAAATGCTGGAAATTAACATCACCTGAAGTTGTAGAGTGTGCAGACCTTATCTGTGACCACGAAGAGGCTGACACAAGACTGGCCTTGCATGCTGCCCATGTCGGCGAGAGTAATATCCCTGCAGTTGTGCATGCTGATGACACAGATGTGTTAGTGATTCTGGTTAGTTTCATTCAAGATATAAAATACAAACTTTATGTGAAAATTGGCCAGCAAGGAAAAACTCGAATTGTGGCTCTTACAAATGTCAGCAAGTTACGACTTAAATTACCTGATGGATGCGATATAAATAGTTTTTTGAAAGCTCTGATTGGGTTTCACAGTTTCACAGGTTGTGACAGCATTTCCGCTTTCTATGGGAAAGGCAAAGGAACACCATTCAAATTAATGAGAATAGTAGCTCATTATGTTAAATCCTTCAAAACCCTCGGCGAAGAATGGACTGTTAACGAGCCTCTGAATGCCAGTCTTGAGCAATTTGTGTGTCGAATGTACAGTGGTCAAGACACTAATGACGTCAATATAGTGTTATGATTTATATTGCTCTAAAGGAGGTAGCATAATGCCAGAACTGTTACCTCCTTGTCGTTCAACACTTCGTCTCCATGCGAGTAGAGCGAACTATCAAGCCGCTATTTGGCGAAGATCACTTATTCGATTTCAGATGACTCCTACGCCATATGATTATGGCTGGTGTAACGTCAATGACCACATTGATATTACATGGCTTGGAAGTCTACCGGCTCCTGAGGAAGTATTGGAAATGGTATCTTACGCCAAATGCAAAACGTGCCATCGAGAAACATGCCCGTGCTTCAACTTCAAACTTCCATGCACTGATCTTTGCAGATGCTCATGTGATGAACAATCAATGGCTACCGAATATGAAGTGTTCCTTACTGGTGACAGCTACTACGACCTCGATGTTTTATCTGAAAATGACTGCTGTTAGTGAGACCTTTAAACTGAGCTATAGTATGTGTTCTAAACTATTGCTACTGCATTTGTTATATTTATCACAATTTTCCAATTGTCGTTTTCTGATAAAATATGTAAGCTGTTTATGTCGATTGTTAGATTATCTTACTTTAAATGTACATAAAAATTGTAAGAAAATGATAAGTAACACAACTTTTCTTCGGATTGATACATTGCATTGTCAATTAAAATTTTAGATGTTGCTTTAGGTATTTAATGAAAGTATTAAAAAACTCCCAATAACATTTCCGAGTTGGAATACTCTAAAAATATATAAAAATGGGAGAAAATCTTGTCCAAAACATTTTGTGGCTAATTTTCTAAAATTATTTTATAATTAATAATATTTATTTTTATAACTACACGTTAATGAAAACTACCAAGTTCTATCATCCGATTTGTGAACTCATAATTTTCACCACAAATAGAATCATTACTATGCGATTTATATTATTTTTAGGACAAATGTCAATTTTAACTTTTTAAAGTTCTTATTAAATTTAATAATCAGCGGTATCAAATTAACAAATATTACCTGTATGAAAGAGATGAGCCTACATTTGCCTCTGGCTCATAGACGCACTTACACGCGCTAACTCACGCTACTCATGCGTGCTTCCACGTGGAAAGCTGTTCTAGGGCTTAAAATTTAGTTAAGTAAATGCCTTACAACATTTGTTTAGACTATTTTTTGATTACGGTCCTAACATATTTTAAATATGCGTTTAAAATGAATGTAAATAAAAAAATATTGGTATATCGATTTTCTCTTGGCGTTTTTTATAGTAAATATTCATAATTTCTTTAATTACTATATATTTTCTGATTTAGCAACTAAAATAAAACCAAATGAAGCTTACATAACTGAAAAACGTGTACCAGGGAAAATGTAACGTCAGCTTAAAGCTAAAGTGGTCGTATAACTGATCCGGTATCTTTGAACGCCATTTTGAGACAGAAAGCTACCGAATTCGATTTCCGGGTTGGCATATTCGTAATCTACTGAAAAACCTGAATAAATTGACATCTCACTCGTCTTTACCGAACGATTGAAGGCATTTTTTCACTCAGCTGATAGACTAATTCGGTGTTGATCCGGGAAACAGCCCCGGGTTGTTGTTGCATGGGTGGGGTTGCCGCCGTTCCCGGGAGCAGTACAACCCTTCAATACGTGATGAGGCCGCCCTAATGGCGGGGTTTGTTCAAAACAGAATGCGACCCGCATTAAGGCTCGCCGCTAATGGAGATAAGGACGAGGCGGTGACGGCAAAAAGCAGCCATTATTTTTTGGATATCGCATGCCCGGCTCGATGCTATCACAAGGTTGTGAATATTTGAGGAGTTTAGCGTTTCCGTCGTTTACAAACAATGGAATCATAGAGATAAAAATGTTTGTACTTTTACGAAACGATTCCTTTGGAAAACTTTTGCCAATACATATTTTTTTTGTTCAACATTTTTCCTTTGTTATTTTTGCACGTATGAAATAAGTTTTTTTTTTTAATTTTGGCACTAGTTTATAATTGTTCATAATAGTTTTATGCCAGTATGGTGTTTTTAAATCATGGAATAAATATAATCAAAAATTTTAAAATCTTCACTTTATTTGGTGTTAGTATGCTCGATGTGTGGGTTACAATGAAATACATATCAAGGAACGGTTTACAAATAGCATTTACCGGGTTCGAACCGAGGACTGAGCACGATGATGCAAGTGCGTTTTTTTTTTTTTAATTATTTTAATTGTATTCAAATATTTTTTTTTGTAAATTTTAAAAATTGAATCCATAGTAAAATTTACAAAAATTATGTCCTTTCAAAATGGCGGAGATTTCTAGAAAACAAAATGGCGAAAAAGATAAGGCGGATTTGATGTTATAATTCAAGATGACGGAATACAATATGACAGATGTGACATAATCCAAGATGGTGGAATCATGATGGCGACCGGGCTCAAGGTCAAATGTCAAGTCCAAGGTCATCCAAGATGGCCACCATGACGTCACAATCCCAGATGGTGGTCACACCACCACACACCACACTCCGACTCTTGGCGCAGAACCGGCCATACTATACTACTTACAGTATATTTGAAAATTTGTACAATTACTTGAAAACAACTATATCACTACAAAATAGTGTTCGAAGATATACTGGGTTCGGATTCGTACCCGGCCATTTATGTTATGTGTTGTCCCAGTACTTTCAACAGTAAACCGTTTCGTGAATAGCTTTGCAGTATTAATTGTAAATTAATAAGCTTAAATAACAAATTGAATTCCAACTATTAAATATTCGCTTATGTTATCCATAAATTAAAAATAATAAGCTTGAATGAAACATCAATTTATGTATAAAATTATACGCCATTTTTGTAAGAAATACACTATATTATCTCGAAAAACGTATTTCGCATATGCTGTACAAAGTATTATTACAAACAATTTCTTGACAACTGGTTCCAAAAAAATATTTTGTAAAGTTGCAGAAAGGCTTTTTTTTTTCTAAATAGGCCCTATGTAGAAGTATGTTGATAAATGTGCAGTCCACCGTTGGGGTCATTGAACTTGTGAATTTTCCCATTCTCTAGCCCCTGCTAATAAGGCAGTTCATTCTTCGCACCATCTGGCAGTCCACAATTTCCGGAATCATTTTCCACGCTTTTCCGCCCCAGCTCAGTCTTCTGTCGTGAACTCCCTTTTCACGTCTTTGTGCGCATCTATCATCTTTCGCTTGACGACTTTCCCTTATTATTTCTTGAGGTCCTCCCACACAACACGATCTCTGTGTGTGTTTCCGCGTTCTCTTCTCTCAGTTTTTTTTTTTCGTGGTCCCCCCGTTTCCGCTTCGCGCGATTGAATGTTTTGAAAGATCGTCTTGTCAATTAGAGCTTTTTTCCTTTTCACCGGAATACTATTGCTTTGCGTCGGAACCATGATATCAGCCTCCCAACAACTTTCATTTCTAAGGTTTGTTATTTGGCTTGTTTCCATGAAGAGATCCTTTGCGAACCAAAAAAATAAATAAATAAGCAAATTAGGGTCAAAGTAAAAAAAATTCCTATCGGCTCGGCTTACAGGTGGGTACGTTGGAATAAAAATGTACAAAGTCTAGTTCAACCCAATGTCACCCTTGAAGATTAAAAAATTGTTTCGGTTTAAAGTTCCACATATTATTTGGAAAATTAAACAAAAACTTTGAACGGATTTTAAACTGTGCCTTTTAAGAAATTTATGAATTTTGTCGTCCCACATTTTTTCCTCCCTTTGAGCAAATATTTGGTTTTATAAAAAAAATGTTAAATTAAAGTTTTCAGTATTATTAATGGCAGGTATGAAAACAGTAAATCGATTCAATATTTTTAATATTTAAGAAGATGAGATTTTTTAGTTGTTCAAAGAATTTTTACCTTTCTATCCTTCTGAGATTTTTCATTTCTATACGTTATGTATGGTAGAAGCAGGTCCCATGTCACGTGGTAAGTTTCTGTAGTGGCGGGTTCCTTGTAAAGACAGCCTGTTTCTATTACCAGCTGGCTAATATTTGAATTATTGCGACGTGTTAGGCAAAAATATTAACTTTACTTTTCAGTATTAATTAAGGGGTGGGTGCCAAGAATTTTACTTAATAGTTAACATTGACTGTACCAAATAAAATAATAAAAATATAAAGAACTAATTATTCTGGTACTTCTTTTAAATTTTTATTCCTCTTCTAGGACAATAACAATGTATTTAAAATAAGTCATATGCTTTTGAATAAAACATCTAAATTTTAATTAGATTATTAGTTTCCTCTAATGGTAGTACCGTACAAATTTTCTTAAATTAATTATTAACTTATTATTTCACTTACAAAAACACATAAATTCTTAAAAAAAACTAAATTCTCTAACGCATAAAATCTCTATAAAAAATTATATTTTAAAGTTAACTTATTTAATAGTTGAACATTCTAATAACTATAATTTCTAAATGTAAGTTTATGTGCCAAATACGGCAGTTATTTGTCCATATAAAGTGATAGTACATATATAGATAGTTAATGGCTTTGGGGTCTAAGAACTATGAAGTGAAAAAATAAGTAGACATTTACCTAAAATAACACAAATTTTTTTCTACAATACTGAAGCAGCAAATGAAGTTTGGAGATAATTTTTAAATATTAAAAGGTGGATTCGCAAAAGACTTTCATGGCGAAAAAAAAAAATTGGCTTAGAAACGCGAGTATGAGTAAAAGATTGCCCCATTTCGAAGTAGCGCTACCTTACCGTGAAAATATACGACGCGTGTTCATAAAGAAAGTACCAAGGAGCTCTTTAAAATATTAGCATTACAAGTATATGTATTACTAGCTTTTACCCGCTGCTTCACTCTCGTTGATGTACTTAAATAAGTATCAAAGATCACTGCAAATGAAATAATATGGTAATTGGTATTATTTATTGCGTGACTGGGATCATCAGTATTTAAAAGTTCTAACATGCAATTAAGTTTAAAAAAACTGAAAACATGCTTTATTATAAAATGTGTATCACTATTACAAAAAAATAAATAATTTTAAATACTAACATTTTAAAAATTTCAGAGTATTAACGTATAATAAATTATTTTTTTAAAAAGAGCTTAAATCAGAGTATTATTTTAGAATGCTACTGTATACTTTGTTATATGTTTTTCCATCCGGTGAAAATATGTGTTGATTTCGGGCATTGGACACACGCGAACAGGTTACATATAGTTGGCCATGGGAAAAGTATGGCTTTTCCAAATGCACCCCTGCTACCTGCAATGTTTTCCCTGCACTTTGTTGATGGTAACAGCAAAACTAAGCCTGATGGGAAACTGAACTCTTTTGAATTGGAACTGTACATCAGTGGGTATAACTGTAATTCGAGGTATGAAAAAACTTTCCCCTTTACCGACACCTGTTAAAATATTGGCACCAAGTATATTCTGCCCCAATTGTGTGATCTGAAGCCTCGTTCAATTACATAGTCGAGGAGCATCTAGATTTCGCATAAGCATAACTTGTACATTTAGTTTCAATTGAAGTTTATGTGAGGATACACTCGAAAGTTCAAGTGAATTTCAAAACTCCGCAGGATATGAAGTGATTTGTTATGTATCCATGATTGTATCTATTGACAAATACTCCATTTCCCCTTGCACTTTGTTTAAAATATAAATGTTTATTTTACTTACGATATAGTTTTTTGGCGCCAATATTGCTCTTTCGCACAACCACTGATCACTATACAAATGTTGTTGCAAGTCCGGGAAAACTCGAGTAATAAGATCCACATAATGTTCTACTTAATTACAAAATTCTCTTGAAAGTAAAATATAACCTTCAGCATCAACGTCCAAACAACCATCACCGATTTTCAATAGCATCTCTGCATTATGTACCGAATCTACGTCATTATGAAGTGAACTCTCATATTTGTTTTCAGACTGGATTTTTCAACTTTCACCCATAAGCTTGATTATTTTATGCACGCTTTGATTTCATCTGCCAGTGCACCCCTCTGGATTACTGGGAGAGTTTGTTGGAAATCACCAGCCAATAAAACTACCATTCCTCCCATAATATCCGTACTATTTCGTAAATCCTGAAAGAGTCCCGATTTAATGCTTCTACAGCTTCCTTGAGAGACATCGTACTTTCATCCCACACTAAAAGCTTACATTGTCGCAGCATCCTGCCTCGAGAGCCAATTTTGCTGAAATTGCATTTGGACGAATCTTCCTGTGCAAGATTCAACGGTAATTCTAAAACGGAATGTGAATTCTTAAACAGGTTGGATTTACGTTTGCGAGGCATTTCGAAAAATAAAATAGAGTAAAAACTGAAAATAGAGTGAGAAGAAAATAAATAAGACACCTAACCTCAAAAATTAAAAAAAAAGGTTTAAGTATTGCTTGGTGGTGACAGACAAATAGGCCTAAAAATAAACGTGGAAGCAGATGCTATACTAAATTGAATAGTGAATGGACCGCCGGTATTACAGTATTAGATTGGCAAATTATTTAATTTACTTATTGAAACGCCAGAAGGTGTTAAATTTCATTCAAATTACTCAAACTCTCAGTCGGACGATCACATATACCAAAATCAATTTTTTTGCCCTTCGGAAAAGAATATTTTTTTTTAATATAAAATGTATCCTATGTCCTTGACTATACCCTTGAAAATATGCGCACAAAATTTCAAGATGATCGTTTGAGTAGTTTCCGCGTGAAAGCGAAACAAACTAACAAACTAACTAACTCACATTCTCATTTATAATATTAGTAAGGATTTTAAAAAAATCAATTTTATGCGAAACAGTTTTATAACGATCTGTAGGCGTGGAGAAACGAATGCTTAGTAGAAACAGGTCTTCGATCCGAACAATCCCCATTCCCCCCTTATATATATATATATATATATAAATATATAAATATATATATATATGTGTGTGTGTGTGTGTGTGTGTGTGTGTGTGTATGTATTTTTTTGCTTGGAAAATATTTGTGTAGGATATTATTACAATGCTTGTATCAGAAAAAATTTCTAGTAAATTTTTTTAACTAAACTAATGAAAAGAACATTTTGTATTTAGTATTTGCTGATTTAATCGCAATAAAGTAAAATGTCGGCGAAAATCGTTTCGCAGTCACAAATTTACGAAACCCGTGAAAACGTTTCACGTTAGAAATTTAGATTTATTATTCTTTAAAATGTTAACTTATGATCAAAAGACGTTTTAAGTAAATTGCCTCAGTGTTTAAAAAAAATTAAATCCAAATACTTTAACTTAATAAATTATTTAAAATTTTCCGATTCCTTCTCCATTAGACAAAATGTTTTGTTAAATTTGCTGACGAATTCTAGCAGTTGAATCAGTCCCTAAAACATTTTAGAAGTAGCAAGCAAATCAATGTTTCGCCTGAAAACAATGGTGGTTTTCTGTTTACATGGTTTTCCCTTTGAAATATTTGTGTTTACTACATTTCTCTTTGGGGGTTGTTATTGTAAGGAATTTTTTAAAAAAATTGTGTTTATAGCAATACTACCAGCAATTCTTTACAAATTCAAATTTTCTTATTGTGTTATGACCTATGTCTGGATAGAGCCGTATTAAAAACAAATATTTAAATAAAAATTTAAGATATAATTAAAAAATAACTCAGTGTTTAAAACTTCAGTGATATACTTGTTTGGAACAATCGATTTGATTGTACATTTTGTTGAGTCGATATGTTCGGTGCTGACATAAGCTGTAGTTTTAGAAATTATTTTTCCTCTATAATTTTGTTGCATATTATGAATTTCATTGAATTCGTAATGTAACTCTATTTAATAGTTTATTAATTGTTATTCCTTCAATAATATTATTTAATGGTTTCGAGATCATTACTGTCAATTTTCAATTAACTCCTTACATGAATTTATAGATTAAGAACGTATGTTTATACAGTTTTTTAATTAACTGTTTTTATATAGCTTTTATCCTTAAAATCTTAATTTTTAAGTTATATTTTCATAATTAAATATGAATTTGGGTTTCCTATAAACACTAAAAATTTCATGTTCTTGGCTTTATTAAAAAACCAAACTATAATTTATTTATTATTATTATTGTCGTAAAAATAAACCGGTTTAAGACAAATATCGCATAATAATGGTTGATTAAAACCTTTATAACGCACAATAACATGATCTATGTTCATGCTAGGACGGAAATGCCTACAGAATGGCCTTTAAAACATTTTAAATAGATGAAATATTTTACAATCTATTACAAATAAATAATTGGTACATTTAAAATTAAGAAAAAAAAACTAATTTTTAAGCACAAAAATTTAGGGTACTATTCCCTTGAAAAGAATTAAGCAAGCATTTGTTTTGAAAAACATTAATAAGCTTGTGGATTTTTTTATTATTTATTCCTTTACAATAATGGCTTTAAACTAAACAGCTTTCATCAAAGTTCTAACGTATTTCCATTCACAAAAAGAACCTATTAATACCAATGTGGTTTGAGATGGATAAATAGTTTAATAAACTGTGTTCTGCAGGTAATTAAGTGCTATGTAATGTGTTTTTTTTTTCATAGAGCTCAAATGGGATTTCCGTTTCGTTGGGTTGGTTTACCTGGTATTATGCGATAAATTTTAAGAGCACAAGAGACTGTAGAGTATCAGGTATAATTGCTTCGGTGCCCCTGTGGGGCCTTGTTAAATCAAACAAGCCAACACCGCAATCGATAAACCTGCAAATCGAGATTCATCAGCTTGTTACCCAAGTATAACCTTGTGGCGTGGTTCTTAAGACTCAACTTGATGTAAGCTTTTGGACATACGCCATTGCTAAAGCAAATGTATGTCTGTAGAAGAAAACTACAAAAAACACAAAAGACAAAAACACAATTTAAACAAAAATTGCTGTTGTCAACAGGATATAAACACCACATAATATTCCATAACAGGAAAATGGTCACCAAACAAAGAAAAACAAAGAAAATGGACTAACAGAACGAAAGAAAAACCACAAATGATGACAGCACTAAAATATTGAACCCAAAAAAAAAATTCAGCACAACAGTTGAAACGAGACAATTGCTGTTGACAACAGCAATTTTTTGCTTAATTTGTGTTTTAGTCTTTTGTGTGTTTTGTAGTTTTCTTCTACAGACATGCATGTGCTTTAGCAATGGCGTATGTCCAAAAGCTTACATCAAGTCATGCACGCCCAATGCACAAATCTTTCAAAGATAATACCATAAGACTCAAGTCTCACACCTAGCTGTGATTTTTTTCATTTTATTGTCTGCTATTTTGCGACGACGTTTTCCTAAATATGCATCACACTGTAATTTTTTTTTTTGTAAATGAACAGAAATATTCATGTAAAATTTACAGATATTTTGTAAATATGTACATTTACATGAAAACAACTGTATCAGTATTAAATAGTGTTCGCAGTAATACCATGTTCGGATACTTACCCGGGAATTTTATGCTTTGTGTTGTTCCAATACATCAAATAGTTAGTTTTATGTAGCCCGTTCCCTAATAGCTTTCAAGTATTTACTGCGCGCATTAATATGCATAATAAAATAAAATAAAATAATTAATTAATTTAATATTAAATTTATTTTTCCTTGATTCAAAAAAAATTATGCTTGATCAAAACAAATTCAAATATAAAATATGCGCCAATTTTCGTAAGAAATATTCAGTATTACCTTGCAAAACGTATTTTATAGATGCAAAAATGAACATAGCCACTCGTTGTATAATGTTCAATATCTTTCTTGTAGTATTACAGATTATTTCTTGGCAACTGGTTTCCAAAGGAATCTTTTTTAAAGTACAGACTTTTTTTTTCAGTGTACAATAGCGCTCTTGCGTTTCTGTTTCGTCTTAAATTTTCTCGACAGGTATTTACTTACTATCATCTCATAGCGTTACAAATTCGTGAGATTGTTCATGGTTATAATAACTTGCGTTAAAATAACATCTGTCAAACATTGGTGAGAAAATATTTGACCCAAAAACAAATGCAAAATATGTATCGTGATAAATCTACATAAATATTGCTTTATAAATATAAATAATAAGAAAATTAATTATCAAATTAAGCAAGACCAAGCATTTAGCTAATGGGACTCCGTAAGATAAAATTAATACGGATGTAATATGTATGTAGGTCTATATGGACTAAAGCTAAGAAAATAGGTTATCTGACTTTTTTTATGTTCCCAAAAAATAGTTTGCTGTTAGTTTTTGTGAACGAAACTAAAATGACATGAAATAAAAAATGTGTGTTTCTTTAGTGTATGTTCGCTTAATAATTAAAAAAAATATTGTAAATATTTTTTTAATTATTGTAAATACTTTAAAACACATTAACATATAAGTTATGACATTTCATCGGACTATTATAAAAACTAACGTCAGTTTTGCCGTCTAGCATAATATAATGTGGAATTGAAAACTAATTGTTTTCTGAGAATGTTACGTTCATTAATTCCGTGTACTAATATTAAGAACTCACCACCTGATAACACACATCATATGTAATTTGTGAGAATTAAGATGAAACAAAGGTTTTGCAGTGCATAATTATTGTACATTTATACGTAATAAAGGCTGATCGGATGATATTAATTTACCTTTTTTTGTGACGAATCATTGAGCAGGAAAAAATGAGAAAAAAAATTTTATTTTTTAAGTAGCTATATTCTTTATTAAAGCAATTTTATATAGTAGTATTATTTTGTTTGATATTGGTTTATTATATTTTATAATGTGCGCCATTTCCTTTATTAAAAAATGTGATACAACCATTTACAACAGGATAAACAAAAATTTATAAATAATGCTCATATGTAAGTGTTTTAATCCTCAGCTAATCTAACATCTTTTCACAAAAAACAAAAACATACATGCCTTTAGTTATTGATTTTTTTTCTCGTAAAATATAAAATGATGGGCATTTTCTTTTTTTTTTCTTTTCAGATTATGGTTCTCCGGAAAATTTCGCGGAGTCATTTCGGGATGGACTAAGATCCAAATACAATTTTTTTATATTTTTTTTTTACTGCTTAAGTGATTGGGCCACAGAAAGGCTATGGGCCAATGGAAAAAAAAAAAAAAAACATCCAAGTTAACAGGTGACCAATGAGCAAGTTGTAATTTGGCCAAGTACACGGAATATCGTGGACTCTATGACCCGGAGGGTCATTATAACCGCGAATGGTTATTTTTTTTTCTTTTTCCTTTTTCGGTCCCTAGCCATGGTCCCATCTGCGAGACGGGGGAACGCCGGGTAATGGGCCGGCGGAGGCTACGGGACGAGGGAGGGGAGGGTGTGGCCACGTGACCATGTGACCATGCGACCACCATGAGTCGCGTGACCCATTCGCGCCGGCGCGCGGGGCAACAACAGCGAGAGAGAGGCTCTTGTGCTCTGCCGCTTCTTGGCGTCGGCTTGGGCGGGTCCGACGGCACGACTTCACCCCCCCCCCCCCCCTCATCCGGCTACTCATCCACTCAACACCCCTCCGCATTTCATTCGGGGCTCAACGTCCGACCGAAGAGGCCGTCGGAGACGGACGCACACGCGACGTGGTTTCGTGTTTTATTTTTTTTTGCCCATCTCCCGATTGGCTACATTTCAAATACACATAAGAGACCGGACAAATTCACGGTTTCATTTTTCCGTAACATGCCAACATTCAAATTACTATACCGATTATGTTGTTTCTTGTCCACTTGGGTATTTTTTTTTTGACGTGACAACCGTCTAATAAATCGACGAACGCCGGCTGCTCGCACGAAAAAAGTGTCCCGTTACGCACATTGTTCCGTTACGCTGTGTCCCGTTACGCTCATTGTACGCTTGCGCCGCATCCATCTCTCTTCCACTCGACTGTTTATAAAGTGAAGTGAAAAGTTAATGTGGCTTTCATTGCTTATTGGAACAACAATTTCGGCAATAAAGGTTAATTATTCTTGCATTTTAAAAATCTGATTACTAGTATAATTTCAATTATTTTATCTTTTATTATTAAAATAAAAATGATTCAATTTTATTCATAAAAGTATGCAATCTTTTCATCAATGTTTTGTTATGACGTTGTCACGTTAAACTATCGTCCGTAAACCGACTTTACAGACAACCAATTTTTTTTTTGGATCTGGAGGACTCTGGGGCCAATTGAGAGACCGTCGATCGCGAAGTATCGAATCGCAGGCTACCTACCCGGTCGACATGACTCTCGATGAACAGGCGGTATTTTCCCGCGCAAGAGCATATAAATAGTGGAGGTTATCCTGAGGGACAATGAACCCGTGAAATTTCCCCAGTCTCTGCTTACGTGTGGGATGTCCTGAAATTCTGGCGATTTTGATAGAAAACACTGGACTTTTAAATAAAGCATACAGTTTATGGTTATGTAAGAAAAAAAACAAAATTCACGCAAGAAGTAACTGTGTTAGGGAACACGGGTTTTTAATTAAAAATTTCCAAATGCACAAATGGCGCACAATTTATTAAAATATTTAGTGAATTTTGGGGAACTCTATATATAGACCTAAACTATGACCAGTGCTATAATGTTAATAGTAATGCTAATTTCGACATTTTAAAATATAAAATGCGAATTTCTGCATTTTAAATTTAAAATGGTTATTTATTACATTTTTGAAACAATTGCGAGGAAGTTTTTAATTCTCTCTTTATATTATATTTTATATATGAAAGTTAAATATGTATAGAAATAATTAAAATATGTATTCACAGTATTTAAACTTAACTTGCGTTGTTTTGGTGGGCACTACGGTTATATTTTCATATTTTATCGCCTTCTTTGATAACCCAACACGTTGACGTTGGTAGTAATTTTTTTAAGTTAGCCAATTTAAAAATTAAAGTGGTGTGGTCTCATTTTTGAAAAAAATACTGAAATAATTACGTGAATATAATTTTCAATTTCTCGAGTAATTTGTTTTTTATTTTTATAGAACATTATTAAATTTGTACTTATTGTTTTAAATATTCCTTCACATTTCGGTTTAGTTAATCTGGTTTCTAAGCCATTATGAGCGGGTTTTTTCTTCACACTGTTGTGTGGGGCAAGTTTCCAAAGGAAACTTCAATTTTAAAATATAGAGTAAAAATATTTGTTGTAAAATGATTTTTTTATTAGTTTTTAAACCTTTCTGCATAAAAAGAAAAATACATCCGACATTGAATAGATTTAAATCGTAACTTCAAAATATGAACTCCGTACAAAGCAGCAAATGGTGATGAGAACAGATTAATTGCAGATTCATATAACATCGTAATTGTAGACTGTGCGACAATGTGACGTCATGAACATAAGGCCTGCCCACGGGTTCGAACTGTTGTTGAGGGGCTTTAACAGTGTCAGCCAGAGTGTGCTATAGGGAGAGCTCAGAGTTAAGAGTGAGACAGTGAACTACTCCCTCTAATCGAGACACAGGCTTAGCCGTGCCACTAAAGTCCAACACAGAAAAAAAATTGTTCATTTTACAAAACATTCTTTTGGAAACCATTTGCCAAAAAATAGTTTGTAATAAAGAATAGTGTGAATTTTTTAAACATATATAAAACTAGCTCCAGTACCCGGCTTTGCCCGGGCTGAACACCGGGTGATTTATTGTCCGCGAGTTACAGCAAAATGGATAGCGATATGTCCAGTGTGTTGGACATTAAGAAATGACACATAATTACTGTTTGTGTATCTGTAACCTATGATTTTCTGTTTACCCATGGCGATCGGTTGAAAGGTTTAGAAGTTGATGCGCTACATCGCCATCTAGCGGCGAGTTACAAAAAAAATGGATAGCATAAAAACCTTCTTCATGATAAAAACACTTCGATGTGCCAACTTTCATGGCGATCGGTCAAACGGTATAAGAGTTTATCGACGTCATACATACCAAAATCCAATTATATATATTCTTGTATTTCGAAATTTTGGGGCTTTCACTTTTGCGGAAAGTGGATGTTCAGGACCTCGAATGGTTTGGAACACTCCATCTCGAAAGAAATGATATTTGTTATTCCTGAAATTTTCGAAATTTTGGGGCTTTGTCCCCAGAGGGGGAGGGGTGATTTTGAGGACCCTGAATGGCTGGGAAACAATAAAAATCGAAAGAATGATATTTGAAAATTTTTAAATTTTGGGGTTTTGACCCCTGAGGGGGGGGGGGGGTGATGTTGTGGACCCCGAATGGCTCGTAAACACTCCAAATCGAAAAATAATAGGTTTTTGGAAATTTTTGAAAATTTTTTTTTATTATTGGGTCTTTGACTCCTTGTGGGGGGGAGGGTAGTTTAAGGACCCCGAATGGCTCGGAAACACTCCAAATAGTAAAAATGTATTCTTAAATTTAAGAATTTTTTTGAAATTTTGGAGTTTTGCATTCCCCCAATCCCCTTACAAAAAATTTGTTGAACACGTCTTTGGGTAAACGTTCCGCCATCCCCCGGACACTTTAGTTAGTAATGACTTAATTTTAATACAATTTCCTCCAATTTTTCGCAATTTTGTGGTTTTCACTTTTGTAGAAGGGGGGGGGGGGTGGAGGTTCAGGACCTCGAATGTTTCGGAACACTCCATCTCGAAAGAATAGATATTTGAAATTCCTAAAATTATCGAAATTTTGGGGCTTTTTCCCAGAGGGGGGCGGGGGGTTCTAAGGCCCTGAAATGGCTCGAAAACGCTTAAAATCGAAAGAGAATGATTTTAAAAAAAATTTAAACTTTCGAAATTTTGGGGCTTTAACCACCTGGGGGGAGGGGGTGGGGAGTTATGTTGAGGACCCCGAATGGCTCGGAAACACTCCAAATCGAAAGAGATATAAAGGAAAATTTATTACCTACCTATGAATAATTTTCTAAATAAATAAATTAATGTTTCTATGTTTAAGAATTTACGTACATACATAATATTAAACTTCAAACTATACACATCAAAAAAAAAACTAAGGATGATTGTGAAACTATTTTTTATTTGTCATAATGTTTAAAACATTTGTAGGATTTGTTTATATGTAAAACTGTGGTGGCCATATTCCGCTTATCCAAAGGAGTATAGAAATTAATAGAGATATCACTCCCTGTGCACACCACAAATCTTTGAATTAAGTAAAAAAAACATAGTCCAAAATGAAAAAAAAAAGTATAAATAACAACTAATTTGTCAAAAAAAATTATTCAACTGGAACGACAATGTTAACATCCACCTGAAATTTAATAGAAGTAGGTAAGTAAGAATATATATAAGAAATTAAATGAAATTAAAACATACATAAATAAAATTATATCACACTCAACCAAACATAATGTTTAATATGAAATAAAGGAAGATGGCAATTACACGTAACTATTATAATAAATAAAAAAAATTAACTTTCCTGAAATAGTAAAATTCAAATTATTCAACAATATATTACATTATTGATAAATATTTCTGGTCTTCGGTCTCAGCTATAAATTATAAACACTAAACCAAACTCCTTGCAAATAAGTTATAAGTAGGTACTGTAAAAAAAATAACAATATTGACAAATAGAAAAAATTAGTAAGCCCTACCAACCTATGAATAAATTTCGAAAAAATTTATAAGTTTAAGAATTTATATACCTACATAATATGAAACTTGAAACTATCCACACATTAAAAACCTAAGAATGTTAGTGTTACTAATTTTTTTTTATTTGTCATAATACCTAAAAATACGTATGTTTCCAAAATGAAACAAAGTATAAATAATGACCAATTTGACAAAAAATATGTACAACTGAAATGACATTGAAAACATACACGTGAAATTTAAAAAATTATGAGTGCCCTAGGTAGGGAGAAAAAATATATATAGAAGAAATTAAATAAAAAAAATGGGTGCGTGTACTTAGGAACGCGCATGAGAAGTTATACTTCTTTGGCATTATTAAAAAATAGTTTTTAATTGCATGCAAAAATATTGCGTGGAGTCCCTCCGCGCGGAAGAAGTGAAACTTCGTAATGTGGAAATGAAAATAGGAAGGGGTAGAAATTTATTTTTAGTGAAATCATATTGTATAAAATCAAACTAAAAAAATAAAGGAAATAAATTTGTAACGATTAATAGATTGATCTTAAGAGAGAGAGACACCTACTAAATGTCTATAAAACTTACTTTTTTATGAGAGTAGATTTTCATGAAATAAATCATGAAATCATTCAACGATAAAAGCTGTTTATTTAATGAAGCGGACGGGTTCGCCCCAAGGAGAAAATAAACGCGTCGAGACCTCGTGGACATAGAGAAATGACACACACTCACTATTTATGTGTTTATGAAACACTAGCTGCAGTACCCGGCTTTGCCCGGGCTGAACACCGGGTGATATATTGTCCGTGAGTTACAGCAAATTGGATAGCGATATGTCCAGTGTGTTGGACATTAAGAAATGACACATAATTACTGTTTGTGTATCTGTGACCTATGATTTTCTGTTTACCCATGGCGATCGGTTGAAAGGTTTAGAAGTTGATGCGCTACATCGCCATCTAGCGGCGAGTTACAAAAAAAATGGATAGCATAAAAACCTTCTTCATGATAAAAACACTTCGATGTGCCAACTTTCATGGCAATCGGTCAAACGGTGTAAGAGTTTATCGACGTCATACATGCCAACATCCAATTATATATATTCTTATACTTCGAAATTTTGGGGCTTTCACTTTTGTGGAAAGTGGATGTTCAGGACCTCGAATGGTTTGGAACAACTCCATCTCGAAAGAAATGATATTTGCAATTCCTGAAATTTTCGAGATTTTGGGGCTTTGTCCCCAGAGGGGGAGGGGTGATTTTGAGGACCCTGTATGGCAGGGAAACACTAAAAATCGAAAGAGAATGATTTTTGAAATTCTCTAAATATTGGGGCTTTGACCCCTGGGAAGGGGGGGGGGTGATGTTGAGGACCCCGAATGGCTCGTAAACAAAACACTCCAAATCGAAAGAAAATAGGTTTTCGAAATTTTGGGAAATGTTTTTATTATTGGGTCTTTGACTCCTTGTGGGGGGAGGGTAGTTTGATTACCCCGAATGGCTCGGAAACACTCCAAATAGTAAAAAAGTATTCTTAAATTTAAGAAATTTCTCGTAATTTTGGGGTTTTGGACTCCCCCCTTCCTCAAAATTGGGTGGGTGGTCGACTTTGGGTAAATGTTCCACCATGCCCCGGACACTTAAGTTCGTAATGACTTAATTTTAATACAATTTCCACCAATTTTTCGAAATTTTGTGGCTTTCGCGTTTGTGGGGGAGGGGGGGGGGGTGGTGTGGAGGTAAAGGACCTGGAATGTTTCGGAACACTCCATCTCGAAAAAAATGATATTTGAAATTCCTAAAATTATCGAAATTTTGGGGCTTTTTCCCAGTGGGTGGCGGGGGGTTCGAGGACCCTGAATGGCTCGAAAACACTTAAAATCGGAAGAGAAAGATTTTTAACAATTTTTAAACTTTCGAAATTTTGGGGCTTTAACCACCTGGGGGGGGGGGGGTGATTTTGAGGACCCCAAATGGCATGGAAACACTCCAAATCGAAAGAGATATAAAGGAATATAAGAATGTAGGCATTTACTGTACTCCTATCTACCATAATAACAATATTGACAAATATAAAAACTTATTACCTACCTAACAATAATTTTCTAAATAAATTAATAAATAACTCTATGTTTAAGAATTTACGTACATACATAATATTAAACTTCAAACTATACACACCAAAAAAAAAACTAAGGATGTTTGTGAAACTATTTTTTATTTGTCATAATGTTTAAAACATTTGTAGGATTTGTTTATATGTAAAACTGTGGTGGCCATATTCCGCTTATCCAAAGGAGTATAGAAATTAATAGAGATATCACTCCCTGTACACACCACAAATCTTTGAATTAAGAAAAAAAACATAGTCCAAAATGAAAAAAAAAAAAGTATAAATAACAACTAATTTGACAAAAAAATTTATTCAACTGGAATGACAATGTTAACATCCACCTGAAATTTAATAGAAGTAGGTAGGTAAGAATATATATATATATATAAGAAAATAAATGAAATTAAAACATACATAAATAAAATTATCTCACACTTAACCAAACATAATGTTTAATATGAAATAAAGGAAGATGGCAATTACACGTAACTATTCTAATTAATAAAAAAAACCAACCTACCTGAAATAGTAAAATTCAAATTTTTCAACAATATATTACATAATTGATAAATAATTCTGGTCTTCGGTCTCAGTAGCCTTAAGACTCTTGACGCTCAGCAGATAAATTATAAACACTAAACCAAACTCCTTGCAAATAAGTAGGTACTGTAAAAAAAATATAACAATATTGACAATAGAAAAAATAAGTAGGCCCTACCAACGTATGAATAAATTTCGAAGAAATTTATAAGTTTAAGAATTTATATACCTACAATATATTAAACTTGAAACTATCCACACAATAAAAACCTAAGAATGTTAGTGAAACTAATTTTTCTATTTGTCATAATGTACAACTGAAATGACATTGAAAACATACACGTGAAATTTAAAAAATTATGAGTGCCCTAGGTAGGGAGAAAAAATATATATAGAAGAAATTAAATAAAAAAATGGGTGCGTGTACTTAGGAACGGGCATGAGAAGTTAAACTTCATTGGCATTATTAAAAAATAGTTTTTAATTGCATGCAAAAATATTGCGTGGAGTCTCTCCGCGCGGAAGAAGTGAAACTTCGTAATGTGGAAATGAAAATAGGAAGGGGTAGAAATGAGAGAGAGAGAGAGAGAGAGACCTATTGAATGTCTTTAAAACTTACTTTTTTTGAGAGCAGATTTTCATGAAATAAATCACGAAATCATTCAACGATAAAAGCTGTTTATTTAATTAAGCGGACGGGTTCGCCCCAAGGAGAAAATTGACGCGGCGAGTACTCGTGGACATAGAGAAATGACACACACTCACTATTTATGTGTTTATGAAACATGATTTTTTTCTGCAAATTAAATTGTAATATACAAAAACGGTATTGAAAATTGAAACAAATATGGCGACACTACAAACTGTCAAGATATTTATTTTTTTCTTACTCTCTACTTAGTTCCTTACAATAGAAAAACGTAACGTAATGGCTTGAAAGCTATTGCTCGGCAGGCATAGAGGAATGACACTAACAGTTTGTATATCTATGACACACATTACATAAAATTAAGATATATTTTTTCAACCCGTTTAAAGATTATTTTTTTAGACAAAAGATAGCCTATGTCCATCCTCAGGATATAATCTATCTCCTTGCCAAATTTCATTTCGATCCGTCCAGCCGTTCAGCCGGGAAAAGGTAACAAACAAACAAACAGACATACAGACAGACAGACAGAGTTACTTTCGCATTTATAATATTAGTATTGATATGTTATTTTGGGGTAATGCTAAGCATTTTTACGAAAATCCGGGCTCAATTTTATTTTAATGCAGTTTATTTTAGACATAGGCCATTGCAGTTTTGAACTACTTGTCATAGAAAAATTCCGAAAATAAAAATAAATAAAAATATGCGTTTGTACAGGTTTGTTGTCTGCCTGCATTTAATCTGTCTCGTCGTTGTTAGCCCACTGGGTTCTTCTGTGTTGTTATATTATTTTTTTCCTTGACTAAGTTCCTTCAACGGAATTCTTGTGCTGTTTGATATTTATATTTTGAACACTTTTTGTCCGTGCTGTCGTTGTTGTGCTATCCATATGCTTGTTCAGTTTCATAGTTGGTTCTGTTTGTCCAACATCAGCTGATTCAGTCTTGTTTAATATGAATTTCTATCTTCATATTATTATTTAATTTTTGTTTTCGGAATTTTTCCATGACAAACAGTGCAAAACTGCAATGGCGTATGTAAAAAAAAACTACATCACATCAAAATTCCCCATTGCATGAATGATTCAAAAAACTTAATTTTATATTTTTATTGATGTTTCATTCGATCATAATATTTTTTAAACTATGGATAACAATCGAAAATTCTAAAAAATTTGAATATACTTTGTTTAACCGTGCCTATCATTATTTCTGCGGTTAATATGCGCAGTTAATACTGGAAACATATTAAGGGAACAGTTTACAAATAACTTTAACTATCCGAGGTGCTGGGAGTAAACGAGTGCCCAGGTAAGAATCCGAACCCAGTATTACTGCGAACACATTTTTTTTTTCTCCAGTGATACAGTAGTTTTTTTCGTGTGAATGTAAGCCTACAACATTTAAAAAAATATGTAAGTTTACAGCATGTTCCGTTTGCGAAATAAAAACCCACGGGGGAATACCTGTAGGGCTGAATGTAGGTATACCCAGGTTTATATTTCATGTTTGATGGTACAGTTCAGGCCCTTTATCCCCATTTGACCTTTACTCGGCGGGAGCGCTTTACACGCACATCCTCCGTCCCTGGAGCGAGTTGGAAGTTTAGCGGGCGAAACAGCCGAACCGTGCGAGACACCTCAACAAAACACCAAGCTAGAGCACGTGCAAGCGGGGCGAAACACTCGCGGGCAAACACTTCCCCCCCCCCCCCCCCCCCCCCCAGCACAGATTCAGCTCTCCGACGGAGATTCTCCCGTCAACAAAAAAAAATAAGGAAAAAAAACGAACGGACGCTCCAACTGTCAAAGTTCAACTTTCAATTCTGCGCCAACGCAGCGTCGCAACTTCTGCACCAGCGACGCCAGCGCCACAAGAGGCGGGTGTTTGAAGCACCGGGTAACAGAGCTTCCACGCCGAGTGCTCGGTGAACGTAATCTTCGCGTTTGCAACATCGGGCGATCGAAGCAAGGAGAACGGATAAAATTTTCAAAGATAACTATGCTTTTTTATTATTTCTTAGTCTTCATCCAGGAAAATTTTCCACATACTAGGACATGTCGTAAATTTGTACGTACAGGGAATTATAAGGGAAGCTAAATCGGTTTAATGTTTGCGACTTTAATTCTAAATATATTACCCACATTGAAATAATGTGTGCTACAGAATATTAGTGGTGTTCTTGTTCTTGAAAAAAAACTTTAACACAGGAAATGTACTGATATGTGTCTGAATTGGTTTCAGGTTAAAATTTAGGTTAAATCATATTCAGTAAATTATATGTTTCAATTTTTTTAAAGTTTTATACTTTCTAGTTTTGTGTTTATTATTTGTAGAAGGTTTTCCCTTTCTTGGTTGTTTTCATTTTAGGTTAACTTAGTTATATACAGGTATTACTTGGAGATGGGAAAAATGCGCATTTTCGATTACCTTCAGGATAGACTACACAGTCCTGTGTACACTCTGGCAAATAACGCCTTTTCATTGGCTGCTGACTTGTAAGGCGTCTCAACAGGTTTACCTGTGATTCGACACTTCTTTGGTTCAGGGTTTCTCACTGGCCCAGGGACGTATAGAAGAACAGTGCCTAAATTTCAATAGCAGTTTAAATGTATATGTCTTTGAATATTAGCCTATCACGAAATGAATTCACTAATTTTTTTCCGGTCCCTAGTTGTACACGCTTTGTTTTATTGTCACTTTACATGTACTGTGTAAACATTTGAGTGATTAAGCGGTAGGCAATTCATGTATTAATCTCGCCACATAATATAAATCAAAATAAAGATAATATTAAAAAAGGCGAGAATAAAACCTTTCCTGCTGCAGCTAGCGGGAACTTAACTCGGTATTCCATGTTTACAGAAATAAATTCAGGCTAGTATTAGCAAAATTATTATTTTTTATGTTAAACGTCTTAGCTTTCGGTATACGGAATTTGGTAGGAATTTTTTCGTAAATGGAACGGAAGTCGCGCGGAACGGAAATGTGTAACCGTGGTGTTGCCATCTGTGGTGGATGTCGCGAAACCAACGTTCACAAATCCAAAAGTAAACTATGTAGTATTAACTGTTTGATGAATTTTAACGATATGGGCAGTATTTTAATAAAATTTTCTTGTCGAAATTCTAGTCAAAATTGGGGCCGTTTCATTACATTGATTAAAATTTCTATCTGCAAATGGAATGATTCGATAATCGACGTAGCTGCTTCGGAAAAGAATTTTAGCGGCGATGCGAAAACTACGTTTCTTTCGCGTCCAGAAATTCGGTCGAAAACAAAATTTGGGTATGTTTATCCCGCTCGTTAAATTTCTTGTCCGATTTTCGTATTATAAATCCTTTTTCTACATGAGAAAACATGAATTCGATTCGTCCCCGAGGTTAGATATCACGCATCTCTGGCGAGTAGTCAAAGACTCGCTCACGTGTATTTTTTTTTGACGTGACAACGTCTAATAAATCGATGAACGCCGGCTGCACGTACAAAAAAATGTCCTGTAACGCACATTGTCCCGTTACCCGGTGTCCCGTTACGTTCATTGTACGCTTGCGCCGCATCTACCTCTCTTCCACTCGATTGGAACAACCATCGATTTGACTTTTTCGAGGCACATTAAACTTGAAACACTCCCATTCGTTTCCTACTTTTCCTATCATCGTCCTATCTTTAACAGAATAACACAGATTGGAAGAAGTTAAATAGCAAACATGTATAAAAGTTGTAGTTAAAATAATCTCTTCGTTAAAGTTATAAACATATTTGAATTAATGAGTGCAAATAAAAGTAAATTTATCAATTAAATTGTAGATTTAATTTCACTCCTTCTTTGTATCCATACAAAATAGTGATAATTCAATAAAAATGATTCAATTTTATTAATAAAAGTATGCAATCATTTCATCAATGTTTTGCTATGACGTTGCCACGTTAAACTATCGTCCGTAAACCGACTTTACAGACAACCAATTTTTTTTTAATCGTGAACTCAGCTTAAGGCGTCGCGCTTGTGCGGTGAGACGGCGGCTAACATGCCGTGTTCAACCTCCTTTCGTCTGTTTGCACGATGCACCGAACGTGTGCACATACTTCAACCCAGCGGCGAGGCGGTCGCCTTGATTTACGAGTCCCGGGTTCGCGTCCAAGTGTCGTCGCCTCACAACCTCGCCGTGAGTCACCGCCGTGATCTGGCTTTCATCCTCACGAGGCAAGCCTCTCACAAAGTAGGCCTGCTTATCGTCCTCCGTCTCCGACTGGGCAAACGTAATTAACAGTGTTTCAGACGACGCGTCCGAATTTCAACTGCTGGCCACAAAGGAAAAAAAAAATTTCCTGTACTTTTGCGAAAGATTCCTATGTAAACGTATTGCCAAGAAATAGTTTTTGATGCTACAAGAAATATATTGTACAAGTCTACAACACATCGCTGTAGTTGTTTTTGCATACCAAGATACAATCAGTAAAACATGAGGCAAAAATTTAATTATAATCATTTTAAAAAGCACCTAAATATATAAATATCACTAGGATCAACGCAATATGGCTACATGGCGATGTACTAACTACTTATATAACGGTCGTAATATTATATTTAACACGTTTTATCTTTTGACCATGCCACACAACAAATGTCTTTTTTTTTTTTTTGTGAATGGAACGGAAATATTCCTGTAAACTTACAGATATTTGTAAAATTTGTACATTAACGTGAAAACAAATCTATTGCCACAAAATATTGTTCTCAGTAATGTTGTGTTCAGATTCTTACCCGAAAATTTATGCTTTTGTGTTGTCCCAGTACCTCCAATGGTTCAAATTATTTGTGAATCTTTCCCTGCACAGCTTCCCAGTAGTAACTGCGCATATTAATAAGCATGGTAAACCAAAACAAAACAAAAAAGTCTAACTGTTGAGTATTCGATTGTCGTTTCCGTCGATTAATATAAAAATTTTCCGGCGGTATTACAAAACTGTCTCTCGGCAACTGGTTTCCAGAGGGGATTTTATGTAAAAGTAGAGAATTTTTTTTTTCTGTGCAAGTTAGCTTTCATCAGCGTTGGACTCTTCCCGGAAGGCATATTGCCGACCACGCCTCTGTCAGACGTGTTTTTGTTTGGACGTTGTTCCTCGCAGAACTTTACGCGGGCTTGACGGGCGAGACATGGTGGGGAGGGGTCCCACTCTTGACAGCCCAGTGACGATAAAACCCTCCCCCATCCCCCCCTCACACTCTGACGGGCTCCATTGATCGACACCTCCCTTTCCCTTTCGACCGCGGGAGTGGGTTCGGATTGTGTCCGTATCACGTCCCTCCTGCGTGCCAGGCGGACGCACGGGCGCTCGGCGCCTCGGGAGATGGAGTGACGGGACGGAAAATGGGCCACGGCGTCAATTTTTTTTTGTTGTTTTTTTTATCGAACCCCTTACCACGAAGCGCTCGAACCTGACAAGGACGTGCGCTGCCGTTCAGCACGCAGCCAACATTCGTTTCCTGAGACAACAAGTTGCTTTTCACGCTGAATTTACTCCCATGCATTATAAATCACGGTACAAGGAAAAACAACTTTTTTTTTAATTTTTATGAATGGAAAAAATAATAACTAAATAGAATTACAAAAACAATGGCTATACTGTTAAAAAAAAAAATTGGTGGTCTGTAAAGTCGGTTTACGGACGATAGTTTAACGTGACAACGTCATAACAAAACATTGATGAAATGATTGCATACTTTTATTAATAAAATTGAATCTTTTTTATTGAATTAACATTATTTTGTATGGATACAAAGAAGGAGTGAAATGAAATCTACAATTTAATTGATAAATTTACTTTCATTTGCACTCATTAATTCAAATATGTTTATTACTTTAACGAACAGATTATTTTAACTATAACTTTTATACATGTTTGCTATTTAACTTCTTCCAATCTGTGTTATTCTGTTAAGGATAGGACGGTGATAGGAAAAGTAGGAAACGAATGGGAGTGTTTCAAGTTTAATGTGCCTCGAAAAAGTCAAATCGATCGTTGTTCCAATCGAGTGGAAGAGAGATATATGCGGCGCAAGCGTACAATGAGCGTAACGGGACACATTGTAACGGGACAACGCGCGTAACGGGACACTTTTTTCGTGCGTGCAGCCGGCGTTCATCGATTTATTAGACGTTGTCACGTCAAAAATATTTTCACCTTTATTTTACGAAGAACGCTGATTAAAAATTGTCCAGGATCTTCGTAATTTGACGGCTTTCTTCGTAAATTTACGGACACTGTAGAATATGCTTGGTATATCAACAAAAAATTTTAAATAACTGGTTTAATCTAAATAATAACCCTCTTATTCTCTCCATGTGTTTGTGTCTTCCTTTGGTTAGAACGTAACACAAAACTCGGATGTTGAAATACGTTGCAGTTTTTACAAAGCTTAAGTTATTTTGAATTACGAAAAACTATTCGTTTATTTTACTTCAATTCTTCGTAGCAAAGTCAGTAAATTTATTGTAATTTCTAAAAGTTTGCGTACAAACGTTTAATGTATACCACAAGGATGTTACACACTATCATTTCAAGCTATTGGGTAGAAATATAGATTGGCCTTTGACTTTCTTGGATATATTAAATTAACACTTGTTCAATTAATCATAATTGAATCTAGACCCATGATTGTTTCGTTAATTCATTTTACCCCAGGCTGGACTCAACTTGCCTAAAGTACAGAAGCAAGCCATATTGGAATGCTCATTGGTTGATGACAAGGTCACAAGGTAATGTCCTTTGGTGGGTTACAACACTGTTAAACATTTTATACTTAAATTTACGAAGACCGCTGGCTACAAATTCTCCAGGGATCTTAGTAAATTTGCGTTATCTTCAAAAATTTATGGTACTCAGTTAACGTGTTTCGAACACGAATCAACAATAGTAGTCCTATTATACTAACAGGACATTCAGAACCCTATTAAATATACAGCAAAAATCTCGTTTTTCTTTTCCACGCTTGTGTTAACCCCGTTCATAACGAAAAACTTAACTCGAAGTCGGAACCAAGCGTAGTTTCTATGAAGAACCAGTTATCTGACATTACGAATAACAATTCGTTTGTTTCTGGTTTAACCTTCGTCGAATAAGTACGATGATCTGCTGTGATTTCTCACAGAGCACGTGACTGGTAGAGGCTCGCTATCTCAGCGTCCTCCGGGCTATACTCTGCGATCCTCTGCACACACTGGTAAGATGTCTCATCTGTAGGGACTGGAAAAATTCGCGTATTCAATGACCTCCAGGATAGACTCCACGATCCTGTGCATACTCGGGCAAACGTCACCTGTTCATTGGCTGCTGACTCGTGAGGCGTCTCAATTGGGAGACTCGTGATTCGATACTGCTTTTACTGAGGGCCTATAATTGGCCCACACTCCTCCAGGTTATCAGTGAACCAATAGCAGAAATTTCATAAAGGTAAACTATTTGCATTTCAGCATATCGCGAAATGAATCCGCGAATTTTTACTCATCTGACAGTTTGTGTTTCGGTACTCCGTTGGCTGAGGATTCCTCACTGACAAAGAGTGTTCGTGACAGCTTCTGTGCCAACAGAGTAACCAGCTCTAAGCTACAAGTATTTTAATTTTAGCCTATCGTGGAATGATTTCGCGATTTTTCTCATTTCTAGTCATGTGGATTTTTCATTACTTTATAGCAGGATATCTTTATTACAGGTTATGTCAAAGACTTTTAAACGGATGGAATTATCATTATTAAAAATTTATGTTCGTATTAAGTAGAGACATTTTTTCAAATAATAAATTGAATTTTACTGTTCTTTTCTAATAAGTGACCAATATAACACAATTAGTCAGGCAAAATTGTTTAACCCTGAATATTTACCAGACTTTATTTGCAAATAGCAAATAAAGTGTAAAAAATATAAGTCGTTAAAATTAATACCAGAAATTAAGGTGAAATTTTAATATCTTGTTGTTCTGGGAATTGTATAACATATTATGACGCAACATAGTTATAAGTCAAGCATTAAAATCGGCTCGCAAAGTGAGGATGAACTCTTTTCCCAGTGTGATTAGGAAATTTGTATGACTTGTTCCCAAACTAGTTAAGGTAGGATTTCGGGAGAAGGTTAGTAGCTCATAAAGACTGCCATTATAAAAAACAGAGGCGTGAATAAAAGCTTTAAAAATGTTACCATGGTCTTTTTTATGCCTTTTTTTTTTACACAGCAGAGTTATTTTTAATTTAGGCAGGGCTAACATCATACTTAAAGACGCGATAATATACGTAAACTATACGTACCGTGTCTGTAACCATCTATTTAGTAAAAAAAAAAAGCCAAATAATTGAGTAAATAAAGCTATACACGTGTTCCTATTGTGGAAAAATAAATGAAGAGAACGAAACATAAAGAACACACTATGACTAGACATCTAGACATTTGACGACAAATACTTGTATGTTTTGCGATGTCTTCAATTCGGCCAAATTTGTTGAAATAGCAAACCAACGGCAATTACACATTCGTTCAAATCACACAAACAAGTCTTTCAAGATGGTAATTTTTTTTTTCAAGAAAAACAGCCAATTTAGAAATAAATGTAGGGGCCTACATTTTTCTCGAAAACATTACGAGACTGAGATTAGAATAAAAAAAATTGTAGCCTTGTCTGTGTTTCGTGATTGAGTTTTTTCAAGGTATGTGTCTACTGTTGGCACACCAATGACAGTAATTCAGTGCGGAAGCAAATGCATTCTGATTGGCTAGGGACCGAAAAAAAATCACCCCTAGGATAGAAACCACAGTCCTCAAGTACTCGAGCAAATTACACCTGCTCATTGGCTACTTCACTCGTGACCTGTTGACTGGGTTTCTTGTGATTCGATACTTCTTTCGTTGAAGGTTTTTAACTGACTCAGAATCATACTTGTGAACTTTCGCCCAACCAGTATCGCAGAAAAATGGTAAACGTATTTGGATTCTAGTATATCTAGAAATAAATCCACGAACATTCCCGTATTTTAACAATGGTATTTTTTGCGAGTAAATCTGACCACTCATTAAACGGTATTCCCGGACTAGCAATTGTCTCCTTGTAACAGATTATTAAGTAAATTGGTCTTAACACATGTACCTGTGGTGGAACTAATAGACGAATAGAATGTAACTTAAAACACAGATTAGAAAACTATAAATTTCACTGATTCATTTGACGGCAAATACTTGTATGTTTTTACGACGTCTTCAATTGGTAGCTGTGAATTTTCCGCCGTCTTCAAAAGAAGCCACTGCCCTGTTTGGCAGGGTCATTCAGGAAGTGTTGGCTTCTGCACTAAACGGCTGTGATGTTTGTGCTGACAGTAGACATAAAACTGAAAGAAATCACCAATCAGGAAACACAGACGATACTTCAGTGAGTGTTTTAACTCACAGCTGGTCTCTAAATGTTTGCTCAAAGATTACATGGCATGTCATTAAATAAATCTTCGTACAGCAAGAAAGATATTGTATAGTATGTTAACTCACATCCGTGGATTTTTTTTTTAAATAGTTTTTCTTTTCAAGAACGATTGCACTATGCGATTGCAAAAATATAAGTACATATATTATTCATTTTCTTAATAACAAAAAGGCACAGGAAGTAATTAAAGAACTTAATGAAAATTTAATCGAAGTTTTCAGGGTAAATAGTAGCAGAATTCACACGTTTCACTCTAAATTTAGTGAGTAAAATAAGTTGGTGTAATAGGTGTTTGAGTTGGTATCACTGAAGTAAATTGATCTTGCCTTTAAATATGCCAGGGTTGGAATCGATTCCACATCGTGCACAAGTTCTTGGATTCCAACCTGGTGCAAGTAAACAATGCAAGATTCACACAATGAGAAAAACATTTGGTTGTCGAAACCAAACCTATGAAGCAGCAGCCTAAAAGACTGTTACTATCATGGCGGTATGAAGTTAGGGAGTGTGTGTTTGCAATACTTGCCGTATTAATAATCACATCCGGATGTCAAACAATGTTTGGCTTAGTTAAGGACTGGAAAATTTTGCGATTTCAATTATCTTGAACTCAGGCAGATCACGCTTGTTCTTTGGATACTGACTCGTGAACTCTACTAACTAGGATGCCTTTGATTCGAAGTTTCTTTTTTATTGTGGGTTTCCCGATCACTGAACCAGCAAAAGGTAAACCTTATCGTGAAATGAATCCGTTACGTTTTCCTGACTCTAGCTATAATTAATTTAACGCTTATTCCTTACTGATGTTCAAAATTACCTATTTCATAATATCTTTATTTTACGATTCTTCAAAGCAAGTTCAAGCTATTAAACTATCTAATAGAATCAGGCCTTTATGGAACAACTGTTAATTTTGCTAGCCGATTGCTAGCCAGAGTGACTTCAACCTTAGAAAAGACAACGACTCCATGGGCTAACACCTTCATGGTTGATATGGACACACAAGTCGGTTGCATCGGAGGTACCATGTACCTGTACTAGCAAAATACAAAAATTAGAGGTAGGTGAAAAATAAATAATTGTCATGAACCACTTTAGAGTTGCAACGGAGTGTATCCCAACCTAATAACTTCAAGTATACAGGAAGATTGCCCCAAGTAAGTCCAAGGATGAGGTGGGAAGATCAGATAGTTGAAGTAGAGCAGGATAGAGGAGAAGAAGGGAAAATAGTGACAGAGGAGGAATGGTGTAATGACAGACGCAGATGAAAGCATTTTACTTTGCCCAACCGGCCACAGGTTTATGATGATATTGATGATAAAGATGGAGATGAACTAAATACATAATCATTTTAACTTGTCTTTAATAAGTTATAAACTCGCCAAATCACCAAACACAGAAGATGAAAGAGTTTTTTTTTTAACTCTCAGCCAATCTGTAAGTATTTTCGCGAAATATACATGACCCTACTAATTGCTGACTGTTTGTCGGCATCTATTTGAATAGTAAGATGTTTCTGACCGTATTTCGACGTAACAGATGTACATCCATGCCTTACCAGGGACTTGAACCCGAGAACTCTCTCACCGCCAGCACCACGTGCAACCAATCACATCACGGAGGTCTCTCCTCTCCATAAACGTCAAAAGATAAACACACAAAACTGTTATACACTGTGGAATGGAATTTCGTTTACGGATCATTCTGTTGGTTCTACTGAAGTTTGGCTTGCTGCCACCTTGTGAACATATTACACAACTGCTCTGTTCACGGCTTGTGTCTCACCACATGCGCGCGTTTTTACATCTGACACTGACGCACGAGTTACCGAACATATATATTAAAAAAAAATATATACATATATATTCCAAAATCCGCGTTCTAGAAACCATCCATCTGTTGAACACACGCCCACGCATAAATGTTTATTTATTAATTTTTTAAAATTTCTGATTCTGCATCAAGGCGTAACCTTGACCAACAAACGTCACCAGTTATAATTCCAGAAGTTTATGTGCTTTGGCGGCACAGGGGTAAAAATGGGGAATGAATGAAGGCGATCTTTCTATGCATTTAAGACTCAGTCTTACGTACCGAGTTGGCTATTTTATTTTTGTATCATTACTATTATCTTAGGAATTGTTCTCTTGTATACTATGCATAGTCTCAAATTTTCGAAATGGATATTTACTGAAGAACATCACGTGGGGTGAGCACCACAACTAGATAACAACAAATTTTCTGTTTCGAGGAAAAACGCAAATTAATGGGTTTTTTTTTCTTAATTTTGAGAGAATGTAAGGAATCATGTCATTATTATTTTACAAAAATTTATGCTTTTTAAATTGTAACATGTTGTGACATTGGCCTGTTGGAACTTCTATCTACATTAAAATTTTCGTCAATCGTAGTTGCCTACTAGCAGTACTCACGCCACGATCTAATAGAGATAAGCATAATGTTACGCAAGCGCTCATAACTTCATATTTACCTGATTTGACCCTTTCAAAGCTCTCAAATAAAATTTAGTAAATAAATATATTTAGGTATATAAAGGGGGATAAATATAGGTGGTGAGACAAAAATTAAATTATCTGGCGGTAAATCTCAACAAAGAACATTTCAAGCTTCAGAACTTCAATTTTTGATAGGTACTAGTCAATAAACTAATTGTCCAAAACTTTGGGATAAAAAAACTACGTAGCTCAAATATAATTAATTTTACATAATTATTCTTCGAAGAACAGCCAAGCAAGTGAGAAAAATTAATAAAAAGGAAAATAACTATATTCTATCTGAGTATCAGTTAGTTTCTCTACCGTACATGGTTTAAGACTGCAGTTTTATTAAGGACTTAAAATTATTTTTTTAATTCCATACATGTGAGCTAACCTTCTAGTACTCGCCAGAAATGTGTAACATATAACCTCAGCACCAAGCTAATTAATGTGTTATAACTAGAGACCGGAAACATTCGCGAATTCATTTCGCGATAGGGTCAAATACAAATCGTTATACCTTAACGCTGCCTTAGCTATTGGCTCACAACTAACCTGGATGACTCTGGACCAATGAGAAACACCCAAGCAAAGCTTTATCGAATCACAGGCTGCTACGCTGGAACTTCTCACAAGACAGTAGCCAATGAGTGGGTGGCATTTGATCGAGTGTACGTAGAACTATGGAGTTCATCCTACAGGTCATTGAACCCGCGAATTTTTCCTGTCCCTAGTTATAAAGTTGCTGATACACTTATAATACAAAACTCGGACACGAAATTTCACGTAGACATCTTGTAAAAAATGCCAATCGTGATAAATACATATGAAAATTGTGTTTTCAGCCACAGCCGCTAGAATTCTCTGCCGGAGCAGCTACTTTGAATTATTGAATCATTTGATTGGCAGACCAAAATATTAAACCATATGGAAACAGGTCCGACAAAAGCTAAAAAGTCTTGAAGAAATACTAAAATCCGGCTTTGAGTTTGATCTGCGACAGGTTATTATTATTATTATCTTTCAGATACAGCCCGTCTTGTTAAAGTTTCACTAAAAAGTTAATTCCATAAAATTTTCCCCTTGGGCTCTGTGAACTTCGGTTCGCCCCATCTGCCACAGATGGCAGCACACCGTGGTTACACATTTCTGTCACCATTCAGAGAAATTACTCCTACTAAGCGCCGTACACCAAGAGCTAAGATGTAACGCATCAAAAAAATATATATTAGGTTAAATTGTATAAAAATAAATATTCATTACGACAGTCAACAACCCAGCAAACCAACGGAGATAAGGCGGTCGGAACACACGCACGGGAATATCCCTCGTCAGTTGACGGTAACAACCCGCTATGGCGGTGTGGCGCAGAGCCTTAAAGCCGGGTCGTAAAGCTTCCGCGGACCCGCGCCGCCGTCGCGCGCATGCGCGCCGAGTGAATTATGTTCTATTTACGCCGCGCGCAGTTTGTTTGCCTTGAGCGGCTGGATGCACCAGGGAGGACAGCCGCCGGCTATGAGCGGCTCCGAGGGATAAATATAGCCCATCCGTCCGCACGGCTCTCTTGAGAGGAGGGTTCGACAACACGAATACAGAATTGTGAGGGGGAGATTAAGGGGAGAAGCTACACCCCTTCCCTTCTATTACGAAGAGGGGAATATAAACATATATCAGGGGTGCCCACAAGGGGGGCTAACGACGCAGACTGCGTCATTAAAATTTCAGGGGGGGGGGGGGGGTGGTTAAAAGACGAGAAAAATGTATATATTATTTACATAATTATAGCTTCTAATGTGAAAATACTTTTCTGGTGCTTTGATAATTGAAAGGGATCTTGTAAATCAAATTGGCAACCCCGCACTTTCCTCAACATAAGCAGTTTGGCATCTGTCGGTTCAGGATGGAAATATTACCTGATATGACCAAAATTATTATTAGAAAATCAGTTTTAATTAATGCAATATGTGATAAAATATAATACTAAAAAGTATAATATTATAAAATAATTGAGTAAATCATTGAGAAAATGGCATAAAAAATTTCGAGGGGGGGGGGGGGGGTGGGCACCACTGCATATATACATATATAAAAATATATAAATATATATATATATACAACCAATTATTAGGGGCATACATATTTCGCGAAAAGATTCCGGGACTTGCTGAAAGTTAAAACACTGTGGCATAATCGGTGTTCCGTGATTGGGGGAGTTTCTTTCAGGTAGGTACGTGTCCACTGTCAGTTCACCACTCACAGTGATTCAGTGCGTATTCAAAAGCGTCCTGAGTGGCTCAGGTCAAACAAGGCGACGACCTCTCTCGCAGACGTCCGCCAATCACAAGGAACAAAACCGCTGGCACGGGTATACCTTGTTGCATTCTAATAGGCGTTCAAATCTTTTCGCGAAAAATGCCTGCCCCTACTAATTATTTTATCACGGTGTTTTATTTTTTGACGTGATAACGTCTTATAAATCGATGAACGCCGGCTGCACGCACGAAAAATTGTCGCGTTCCGCCTGAGCCGAGCGTGCAAGAACTTGCCTACCACCGTGCGAGAAAATCTTCTATAATATCAAACAGGTTAAGGGCGGGCCTTTTAAACTAATTGTTCGTGATTATATTTAAACAAATATTATTTAAATTAAATTTGCAAAAACCTGTAAATAATATTTGAAAATTAAAAAGTATTACAATTTTTCATCACTGTTTTCTTATGATGTTATCACGTAAAATTATCGTCCGTAAACCGACTTTACAGACAATCCCCTATTTTATCGAAGAGGCAGGATGATACTCTGGCTTTTTTTAGCGCTGCATTGCCTCTGAACCAGCGCACGAAATTATTCCCGTCTTGCATAGGACAATCACGAGACTTCGCTGGAAACTACAACATTATGTAAATTTTAAGTAAAAAAAAAAGTTTTAATACGAGTGTTTCTGTGCTGGGATTTTCACGCTTGAAAATTATCCTGATAAAAAAAAAAATATTGTGTTTCAACTGTTTTCACTCTCCTGAAAGTACAGCGGTCTCAGATATCAAAAGGGACCAGGAAAATTCGCGGGTTTATTTTCGCGATACGCAAAAACCCACGTCAGGAAACACAGATAGTGCTACATTGTTTTCACTTTCAGTGGGGGGGGGGGGGGGGGGAATGCACGCTCTCTACACAGAGACCGGGGAAAAATTCGCGATTTTTTTAATTACCTATGGGATAGACTCCATGACCCTCAAAGCACTCAGGTAAATTACAGTCCCTTCATTAACTACTGACTCGTGACACCTTGTTTACTGGAATGCTCGTGATTCGATACTTATTTTGTCGGAAAGATTTTTCACTGCCCCAGGGTCCTTCAGATAAACTGTGGCCCTATCACTGAAGCATCAAAAAGGCAAACGCATTTCTATTCTAGCCTTTTTTGCGAAATGAATCGGCGAATTTTTTCAGGCCACTGCTTGTACATTATTCAGGTAATTTCTGCTGTAAAAATAAAGCATGTCGATTTCCTGGATAGCCTTAGTGAAACGTGGCAAAAATAAATATAAATATATTAAAAATATTTTTTTATGTTAATTATATTGTTCACTTAAAAAATTGTTAATAACTATTTGATTTTATTTGTTGAAAAACAATGTTTACAGTCTGTTATCACGAATTATTCAGCAACAGGTAGTCAAATTAAGAAGACAAGTTAGCTTTTTACTGCTTCAGTGATTGGGCCACAGTTTATCTGAAGGACTATGAGTCAGTGAAAAACCCGCAACAAATTGAGCATAGCATCAGAATCACCCCATCAGTTAACAGATGTCACTAGTCATTAGCCAAAGAGCAAATGTAATTTTCCCGAGTGCATAGATTATCCTTGTGGTCATTGAAACCGCGGATTTTTTTTTCCAGTTACAAAAAATAAAGTTAAATATTCATTGTTAAAAATTACAGTAAATTTACAGATCAAGGAAAAGTGCCACTCAAATAAACGAAGAGTTCTCCGTGATCTTAATAAAGGAATCTCGGCAGAAGGTAGGCTACGGCGGATTCCATCTTTCGAATTCTGTGTTCTCTTGCAAACATGTTAAAATGCACGCGAATGGAAAAAAAATGTGTTTAATAAGTTTTCACATTTTCTAACACCAAAGTGTTAATAGTAAGTAACTAAATAATCGCAAAATTCACGAAGATATACATAAATTTACGGAAGATTATTGCATAAATTTTAACAAACGTCTTTAATAAAACAAACGTGGTCATTTTAACAGCGCGTGGACTTCTCAATGAAGAATGAACATAATATAATTCACAGTATCTGATATCTTGACATTCGTAAAAAAAAAAACTACGCCATATTGCGACCTCCGAAATCTGGGTTCCGTTTAAAACATGTTAAAGAGGCACGTGAAAGAATGAAGAGTTTTTTTTTTTTTTTTCAATGAAGAATTCGCCTCATATAAATGAAGTATTATTCGTAGTTTTTGATATCTCGACATTCGTAAAAACAACACAGACGAACACAGTGGATTAAAAACGATAAGACTAACAAAGATAAACATTTCAAAACGTCAAAACGTAAGTCCAAGAAATTGTATTAAATTAAATAATTTTTGTAGCCGTATATTTGCATGTATATCCGTAATTTTAAAAAAGGTTCCTGCATAATTTGTATTTAGTGTTCTTTGTAAATTTAAGGCAAAACAATTTTAACAGTGTAGAAATCAGTTTATTTACGGAATTTTCGACGAATAAGAAAACTGAAATAAACTTAGGGTTCCATATTATTTACATATAACTGGATGTTCGTAAAAATCTACGCCATATTCCATATTTCCGAGTTTTGTGTTCTGTTCAGAGTGGAACCATCTGAGAATTTTAATATTTTTTTTTGTGTATGAGTAAACATCTCAGCTTTCAGTATTCTGCTTTTGGCGGGAGAATTTTCGTGATAATGGAACGGAAGTCGATGAACGTAAATGCGTCACAAAGATGGCGGACCCACGTGCAGCAACACAAACTCGTAAATACTAACTTTCCCAAACATTAGGGTACATGCCAAACGTATTGGTGTGCCAGATGAAACGTTTGTGTAAGTGAAACTACCCTGGAATATACTGGGTAATCTAGAATAGTTACATTAAAAAGCAATCCCAAATTTTAAAATAATTAAGAAAACTGGCATTACAATAATTCCCTTACCCAAATTGTCCCGATAGCGAAGTTGTAAAACACGCGTTTGATAAACGCAAGGTGTTATATTTAACGTAGTTCAAACCTCGTCAATTGAAAAACGTTTTTTTTTTTTTGAAAATGACAGATTACTGGATAATGAAATTGCATGCATTCATTCTATATGTTTATCTTATTGCTATACAATTATTATTAAATACATGTCTTAGTCCATTTGATTGAATGCTTCATACTAGGCAGGCCTATATCCTTTATTTTTACTAGAAATAAAATAAATTACGTTTATTAGGAAACGAATGTCCATGAATTCGCATGGGAATTAAAAATAAAACTTTATAATATTACAATTATTCTTTAATTCTTTGTTATAATTTGTAGCCTTGTCGTATGCGGAAACTTTATAGTATTAACAGTTTATTGAATTTCAACGGGCTGGGCAGAGTTTTAATAAAAATACCTTGTCAAAATTCAGGTTAGAATGTCGGGATTTAGTATTTTTAACGTATTTTTTTAGCTTCAATACGAGACGTTTCATTAAATGGTTTAAAATTTCCTTCTGTTTCGGGCTGGTTCGTGCCGCTATCTGCGCGTGATGGTGACAATCATCGTTTACGATTCAGGCAGCGAATTCTAGCGGCGGGTGAGGAAACTACGTACTTGAAAAACGAATATTTATCACGTTCGTCATTGAACGGGTTTCATGGTCTCCACATTCGATTACGGGCCCTGAACCCAGGATCTGAGCCGATTCCCCCCTTCCCCCCCCCCCCTCACACACACACACGTACACACACACACACACCTTATTTTACAGTCACGTGCTACGTTATAATTTCATGATTATTTCTTACCTACACTCTTTTTAGAATGTTATTTAACCTGAAAGTAGAGGGTAAAATTATGGTTACTATTTTGTAAGTCCAATCTAAGCTTTGTTTATAAAATTTATTTTACTTTAAAATAACCACAGCGAGTATGTATATTTATTTCACACGCCGAGATAAAAATAAACAGGACTGGACCCAGGGGTCCACCCAGCCCCACCCTTGTGGGGGAGGGGGGGGGGGCCATGCCGGGTTTACAAACTACGCAACGAACGCAGTAGCGCAAATAAAGCATATTATAGGTACGTTTATTTGCAACATGAGAACACGTGAATTTTACTCGTTACCGACGAGGTTGTATGTTTACACATCTCTGACGAGTACTGAAAGATTCGCTCATATATATATATATATATATATATATATATATATATATATATATATATATATATATATTTCCATTCTGCTAATGGCCCGAGCGGCGTCTGTCTCTTCCCGTCGCACGCCGGATGATCCATTACCTCGTAACTTCGTAACGCGTCGCGAACATTACCCATCTGAATCTGTAGTAGTGGAACTCAGCAGATCCAGGGCCACTTTCGTGGAAAGCTCGCTCAAACTTAAGGCTGAGCCTCACACACTGTGTTGATATTTTTTCCCGTCATTACTAGAGAGCTGAAAAATTCGCGGGTTCATTTCGTGTTATGCTAAAATTCAAATAATAATACCTTAGTGCTGCTTCTGCTATTGGTCCACTGTTATTCTGGAGGACTGAGGGCCAATTAGAGACCCTCACTCATTGAAGTGTCGAATCACAGGCCACCCAGTCGAGACGACTCACAAGTCAGCAGCCAATGAACAGTTGGCATTTGCCCGAGTGTGTAGAGGATATTGGAGTCTATCCTGGAAGTCATTGAACCCGCGAATTTTTCCGGTCTCTAGTCATTACATTCATACAAGGGCTATTTCTACCATTTCAACTCGATATCTACTTTTCATTTGTAATATTGTGTCACAAATATTTTTCAAAATAGATTCACTTAGTGTAACATCATGGTTGTAAAAAAAGGCTCATAATTCTTCATAACTATCATCACTTGCGCTCGTTTTCACACCCGTTATATTGCACTCAGCAAACATTTTTTTGAAAACATTAGGGGCAGAAAAAAATGCAAGGGAGGTATCCAGTTGTTTGTAACAGTGTTCTACTACAGGCACGCTTGCTTTTAAGTTAATAAATCGCTGTTACAAATTTGCTAGTAAAATATTACTCTAGTGCAAATTTATTTCAGATTTGTGTTTGTTAACAAAATTTAAAATTCTTTTGGTAACATATTGAAATGTAAATTCATAGAAAGATTTTCAAAAGCTTAAGTCATTTTGTTTTTCCTATCAAATAATACGTAAGTAACAATATACATGTAAACGTTTGTGATTTTGGATAATTGTTTCTAAATCTTACTGCTGAACCGATTTGGATGAAATTTAGAACAGAGATATAATAGAGGCTATACTGTATTCGCACGCAGGCTTTGTATTACTACGAAATTCCACCGCTTAGTAATGTTAAAAAAATATTAGTTTCTATAAAAAAAATATGTCACCTAATAAACTACATACAAAAAGAAATACTTCGTATTTTCTTTTTATTTTATTTTATTGCAGATGCTAATACCTTAATTTCATACTAAGAAATAATATCTCCTTATATAATAAATTGGGTGTTAACATGATGGGCTTTAAAATTTACACAGGGTTACTAGCTGATTTTAATTATTTTCTGAAGAATTTCCACACATAATTGTAGTGAAAATATGGTTGTTTATAGTTTTAGTATAAAAACTAATGACTCCGAATCGAAACAAACCGATGTTAAAATATTTTATATGGATGGTAAAAATTAAAAATATAAAATGTATTCGTCATTTTTCCGAAACCACGCGCATAATAATATGAAAACGGGATAGAAAATGAGGTAATATGTGTCTTTCAGAAACTAATCATAAACATACAATTATTAAAACTGTTAGTAGGATGTTGTTAACAGTACTGTATTAACACGTCTACTATAATGTAAAAGTTCGAATGTTTGTTATTTAATTATGTCTTTATTTTTGATCAGATATTGTTTAAACTATAGAATATATTTAGTGCATAAATTGACCTTCAGAGTTTGACTCTCTACTTCATTTGTTATTAGACCTCCTCTTCTCCACCATCGAGCCCCCCAATCCTGAGTTAAGCTTTGATGAATCCTAGCCTCGGCTTTACTCTACCGGCTGTAAATAAGCCACTTCGTAACTTTTGAAACCAATATGGCTGGTTTTTGTTTACATCTCGACTCGTCAGCATAGTCTCTCTCTCTCTCTCTCTCTCTCTCTCTATCTCTATCTCTATCTGTCTGATCTGTCTCACACGTTGCATTCCAAGTGGGGATAAGGCCCGTTCTTCAATGGAACGGAAACGGGAGACGGATCACGTATACGGAGACGGAAAATGTCATTATCGCATGTATTGCTGCTTCCAAAGTGCAATGTAACGTAACTAATGGCAACCAGTGAGATTGAATTTCAAGATTACGAAATGTTAATTTAAAAATTGTATACACGTGTATGATGCTTCGAAACCATAGCACACGGGCAGAATTTATATAATATAATTCAAATTAACGACAAAGTGATAATATAATACTAGATATTCTTGTCCTTGAATACCATTTTCAGCGGACATAGAACATAAACAAACATGGCTACCACCGCAGCCAAGTACTCGGCTTCTATTGGTCGCAAAGAAGGCAACGTAAACGGAAGAGCTCAGCATTGCCGAGCTAATCCATACTGGTCCGTCTCCGTCAGCGGGTTATTGCAGAAACTCTGTTCCGTCTCATTGTAGCACGGATAAGGAAGGAGCCGATGGTCGGACAGTACACAGCATGGGGGAGAAACTCTAATTACCAAGACTGAGACCTAGTTTTTTGAAGTAGTTATGGGCGCGTCCGCTAGATAGTATTTTTCATAATATATTGCTGACATAACTACATTAATTAAACAGCATTAAGTATTTTCGCATCAATTAAATTAGTTTTGCGCCGCCAAGGAGATAACTTAATACAACCAAAAAAAACGTATTAAATCTATTCCGTTTTTTTTTTTTTTTTTTTTTTTTTTTTTGCTGGTAGTTATGGGCCCGCCCAACAGATAGCGGCACATGTCGCGTGAAACATGGTTTCAGTTTCCACTGTAAGAGTCGCACTTCTTTTTTCCTTTCTTGTTCTGTGGTACACAGCGGGGACGCACCACAACGCCGAAATACCACAACGCCGAACGTACAATAACGCCGAAAAATGTCATTGCAGGACTGCCACAAAGGTTACGTTAGGTAAGGTTAGCACACAAATATATTCAGTTGTTTTTCATTTTGCTCCTGTAGCCCCCCTTCCCCGCAAAATAATTTTTCGGGGCGTTGTGGTACACAGCTGTTTTCTAGCTGTCGTAGTTGTGGTCAATTTTGACATTCGGCGTTACGTTATTCGGCGTTAATTGTACGTTCGGCGTTGTGGTATTTCGGCGTTGTGGTAACGATCCGTACACAGCACGCTTGCAGAAACTCCCCTCCCCCCCCCCTGCCACCTAGCGAGGAGGAGGGGGAGCAGGAGAGGGGGACTGTTCTCGTGACGTGGCGCCTCGCGCGCGTGTCAGTTGTCTTGCCGAGCGCGCGACGGGCATCTGGCTGCGCCCGCGGCCGAGCGGGGCGGAACCCATGGCCGAGCAGCGGCGGCGGCGCCGGCGGCGGGGCGGGGGCGGCGCGCCCTGAGCAGGCGGCGGCATCAGCGGCGGCAGGATGACCAGCTACTGCTCCGGCGACCTGGGCGAGCTGCAGCTCAAGGTGGTCGCCCACAGCGGCAATGGCGACGCGTCGGGCTGCGGGAAACCGCGCGCCAGGTACGTGATCCATAGAGCAACGTCAGCTGTAGAACTGGTTCTGCGCTCCAGGAATTTAACCATAGAGCGACGTCAGTTTTAGAACAGATTCTTCATAATATTACCTCGCACCAGGTAAATGATCCATAGAGCAACGTCAGCTGTAGAACTGGTTCCTCGTGTCTTTCCGCTCTACAGGAATGTAACCATAGGGCAACGTCAGTTTTAGAACAGATTCTTCATAATATTACCTCGCACCAGGTAAATGATCCATAGAGCAACGTCAGCTGTAGAACTGATTCCTCGTCTCTTGCCGCGCTCCAGGAATGTAACCATAGGGCAACGTCAGTTGTAGAATAGATTCTTCATATATTACCGCGCACCAGGTAAATGATCCATAGAGCAACGTCAGCTGTAGAACTGATTCCTCGTCTCTTGCCGCGCTCCAGGAATGTAACCATAGGGCAACGTCAGTTGTAGAACAGATTCTTCATATATTACCGCGCACCAGGTAAATGATCCATAGAGCAACGTCAGCTATAGGAACTGGTTCCTCGTGTTTTGCCGCGCTCCAGGAATGTAACCATAGAGCAACGTCAGTTTTATAACAGATTCTTCATGTATTACCGCGCGCCAGGTACGTGATCCATAGAGCAATGTCAGCTTTAGAACTGGTTCCTCGTTGTCTTGCCGCGCTACAGGAATGTAACCATAGAGCAACGTCAGTTTTAGAACAGAATCTTCATATATTACCGCGCGCGCCAGGTACGTGATCCATAGAGCAACGTCAGCTGTAGAACTGGTTCCTCGTTGTCTTGCCGCGCTACAGGAATGTAACCATAGAGCAACGTCAGTTTTAGAACAGATTCTTCATATATTACCGCGCGCGCCAGGTAAGTGATGCATAGAGCAACGTCAGCTGGAGAACTGAATCCTCGTCTCTTGCCGCAGTGGCGTAGCGTGCCATCTCGGCGCCTGGGGCGGGAGACCAATTTTGCCGCCCCCATTCTATAGGTGCTTAGTTAAAATTAAATTTCACATGCAATGAGGTACCTTTTATTGAAGTTAAAATAGGATGAGCGGTTTTACAAGCGGACTCTACGGGCCTTATGAGCAGCGAAGTCAGAAATAACTTTGTCAAAATCAATATTAGCAGCCAATTCTTGTTCAATCGACAATATAGCCAAGTTTGATAGTCTAGCGGAGCTCATAGTAGATCTGAGGTAATTTTTTATTAGCTTCAACTTCGAAAAACTTCTCTCACAACTTGCAACACTAATCGCCAAAGTCAAATATATACGAATCAAGATGACTATATTTGGAACCGAAATTCCGAGATTCAGTTTTTGAATGAACTGGAGGAGCTCCAGTGGTCCTTTACCACTTATATCTTCCTCTGATTCAGAACAGGCAACAACAACAAACTGCTGAAGACGCTTCCGCTCCATCTGAAACTCGTCCTTGTCGATGTCTTCTAATACATGGGAGGAAAGATCACACTCGAACTTGCTGTCCAAAAGTTTCGCTGGCATCAAAAATCCGAACTTGTCCGATATTTCTTGAATTTGCTGGAATCGAGTCGTCATTTCTTGAATGATCTTGTCGAATGATGCGATAATCTCTCGACGGATTTCCTGTTCGTGAGACAAAGCTGAATCTTCAGAAGATTCATCGCAATGCATGCGTTTTTTCCTGCGAATTCTTCTCGTTTTGAGTTCGATTCCGAGTTTTTCGCAGAGTCTTAGCAAAGTCAATTGCTTCTTGCACGAAACGGTCTCAACTTTCCACTAAGAGGGTTTTCAAAGCGCAGAGTTTCTGAGCACACTTATCCACACTTAGTCCTCGTTACTGCAGGTAAATCTGTGCGTCATCTACTTCAGGTAGCACTGCAGCCCAAAAGCCAAGAAAAATTAGGAAGTTAAATGACTGCATGGCTGTCAGGAGAAGACTGGCTACCGATCTTGTTTCGGAAGTTTCAGATGAATCTGTTAATTTTTCCAGTACCTCAAGAACTACCTCAAACTTATTTTTAAGCATCTTGACAGCTACATGTCTAGCGCTCCAGCGCGTTTCAGTGACTCGTTTTACTGCTTGAACTGTGACGGCAACCAAAGCGTTCCATCGAACAGTTGATGCGGAAAAGAAGGAAAACAGCTTCTCCAGAGTTACAAAAAACGTCACGGAATCCACTGATTCAGAAGAAGTGTGTACCCCAGCCAAGTTTAGTGAGTGGTTTGTGCATGCAACGAATATAGCTTTCGGATTCAGTGCTTTAGTCCGGGCTTGAACTCCATTGTGGATCCCTGACATTGTGGCAGTATTGTCATAAGCCTGTCCTCTCAGATTCTGTATGTCCAGTCCGTCTGATGTTATCTTCGCGATTATATCGTTCCTGAGATCTTCTGCATTTTTTCCTTTTGGTTCGAAGAAGTCAATGAAAGATTCTACCACGGCGACTTTTTCTCCTTCGATATGTACATATCGCAGAACTTGGCTCATTTGGTCATTGTGGGAGATGTCTGGTGTACTGTCGAAGATTACGCAATAATATTTAGCTTCTTGAATACGACGGATGATGGTGGATCGAACTTGCTGTCCCAGTAAGTTTATAAATTCATTCTGGGTTTCTGGAGATAGATACGAAACTGAGACTCTTGCTCCCAGCTTTATCTTTGCCAGGTGTTCCATTAGAAGAGGGTCGTATTTAGCTAGGAGGTGCACTAACTCCAGAAAGTTCCCGCGATTGCCACTATCATCTCCTCGAATGTCTTCTCGATGTCCTCTGAAGGCCAGATTCTGTTTGGCTAAGAACTGGATAATATTCAGCAACCTGTACAGTACATCCCTCCACTTCTTCTCCTCACTTTCGAAACTTCTTGTTGTTTCTGATCGATGGTTGCTTTACAGTTCAGGCGAACTTCCAACTCCTTCCATTTCAAGAAGCTCTGTTCATGGCCCAGGCTATTTTCATGGTCTCCTATTCTTGGATTTAGCTTCCACCATTTGTTGAATCCTTCTTCAGATGCGAAGTTAGAGCCGGAATTGCCAAACAGCTTGCAAGAAAAACAATACAAGGATTGCTTCAAAGGTGAGTACACCATCCATGTTCGGAGAACCTTTTCGCCGTTAGATAATGGTTTGTAGAACCACTCTTTGGTTAGTTTTCGGGTACCGCCTTTCTTTGAAGTCCCTGAGCGAACAACATCGGCAAATTTGGAATCGATGTGCTGTACTGAGTCAGATCCGCGACGTACTAGAAGCGTTCTTACTTCGTCGGTCATAGGAGAAGGCCAGCAACCTACATCGTCGAGATTCACATCTTTGATTTCGGCAGGAGCAGAAGGCACGATTTCAATTATGTCTTCTTTGGCAACATTCACTTTTTATGCAGGCTTATGACTAGATGCTTGAGGTACTTTTAATGAGTCGACTTCGTCTTGACCCTGCTCTGTGGTGGGACCAGAACTACTTCCAACTGCGACGGCAGGTACGTCTTCTTCTTGTACCTTTAAAATAAGTTATGTATTCCCATGAATATTGGCCGGAGGACACGTTAGAATTTCAAATAAGTTTTTTATCTATCACAAAGCAAAAGGGGTTTTGGTGACGGCGCGGTTTTCCGGGCTTATAGGAAAATTTACAAACAAAATTGATTTTGTATGGCAGCTACCTTTTTTAGAGTTTCCCGGTAAAAACTGACTGAGTAAGCCATGTTATAGATGTTATTAAAAGATAAAATGACGAGAAATTTGAGAAAAATCGTTGGCGACATTTTTGAGCTAAATGAAAAATTATGTTTTCTTTGTGACAGGTACCATAAATAATCATGTTATCCAAAAACAAAACGAAAATTCCTAGACTACTACTAGATTTACAAAACATCCCCTACTGAAGTTTTAAATTCAAGTAGCAGGACAAAATTCAGTCGTAAACTTAAAAAGATGTACCTTAACTCAATGTAATTTATGTTAATATACTCCATACTTTTTAAACAATAATCAATGTTCAAACAGCTATTAGAGCAATTTTAAGTGTATTATAAAATAAGATTTAATGAACGAGTGTGACTCTGTACTCACAGACAAACCTAGGTGAATAGGTTTTGCGAGACTAATGTAAGGAATATTGTAACTTTTGTAAACAATAAATAAATAATAATAATAAATAACTGGAGTAATTCTAGGCCATGCATGATTCTAGATGGAGGAATCATATACCTACTTACACTGGAATCACTTCCGCTGCTGCAGGATGCCACCGAAGACGTTAACGTGGCTTTCGAACCAGAACTGGAACTAAAATATTTCAGTAATGCACCTTGAGACTTCTTCGCATCTGCTTCTTTCTTAGCCTTTTTTTTTTGCGGAATTCCGCACCGCTTTCTTTGACTCCTTTTCATTTTCAAAAACTAGTTCAAAGATTGGGTAAAGTTCTTAATGTTTAGTTTTAGAAGATTCAACAGTATTTAAAAGATCGAAACATAATCAAAATGACTTTCGTTCCGTATCCGAAACTCTCGCGAAACAAACATACGAGTAAAGCGTGATTGCGTAGCGGTACTTCACGATGCACTAAAACAAACAAAGATCAGTACTGTAGCATGTGTGCTACAGCTGCTACCTTTGATAATGTCAAACTTTACAGTACAATGCGTAGTACTAAATTCAATGAGTGCGAAAGAGAGGCATTGACACGGGCCGACGCGTGAAACTAAAGATTTTGTATGAGTAATGAACATAATAAGGAGTGCCGCTCAACTCGCTCGCGCGCGCCGGGCGGCGCGGCGTGATGCGATGTTGCCGTTCGTATGTAAACAAACAAACATTATAAAGAGCTCTGTCAGTGATTTCGCAGTTTTTCTTTTAAATAAATATTAAAAAAATAGTTGGTGCGCAAAATTTTAGATAAAAATGGAACATTATAGTGTGTCTGACACATGTAATGAATGAATCATAGATCAGGTCACAACCCGCTTCACCGGCGACCCGCCCCCGCGGGCTGCCGCCCGGGGCGGGCCGCCTCCTCCGCCCCACCCACGCTACGCCACTGTCTTGCCGCGCTCCAGGAATGAAACAATAGGAGCAACGTCATTTTTAGAACAGATTCTTCATAATATGTTACCGCGCACCAGGTAAATGATCAATAGTTTAATGTTTGCTGTAGAACAGATTATTCGTGTTTTCGTGATCCATTGAGCAACGTGGGTTGAAGAACAGATTCTTCGTGCCTTACAACACGCTGGGTATGCCAGTGTAAGATTTCAAACCCAGTATTACTGCGAACACTATTTGGTAGTAATAGAGTTGTTTTATGTAAATGTACCAAGATACAATTAAATATATGTAATTTTACATACATATTTCTGATCCATTTGCAAACATTACCGCGTGTTTCAGTGTTTTCAGAATAAGCTAATCTAAAATATTTTCGGGAAAATTACTTGTCCCTAACAATCACTACCAATAGAGATCTGCAGAATCAGCGTAATTTTTTTGAGACATCACTTGTCATTTAAACTGCACATCTCTTTTGATCTTGGGTATATTAAAGGACAAACAACCACTAATAAAGAACCCCATTTATACGTCCCAAACAATGCAAATCAGACAAAAGTAAAATGTGGCAGCAAACAATGAACTAATAACGTAGTATACTTGTTTGTAAACAATTTAAGTGACGTCTTAGTTTGGTCCCAGAAAACAAGAGCGTAGGCAGAATTATGTTTGAGGTGGGGAGAGGGGAAGAATATAACCACTTATACCGCTATTTGCTTTCAAATTATTTCCATTTGTTAGTAGAAATAATATATTTGTTAAGAGTGTCGGGATAGGGGGATATATCCCCTCAACACCATCCACCATCCTGGCATACGCCTTTGCCAGAAAATAACGTAAATTTCACATGTTTCTAACCTTTTAACGTGACGTGAGTCGCAAGCCGTGCTTGTTTTTTTTTACGATCTGTTTCGTAATAACTACTTCTGCTGAGAGCAAACATTATTTTAACGCAATTGTTTGCACTTATCATGAAGCCCGCGTTTTGGCACTTACTTAGAATCCTTCGCGTGCTCTGTTTGCTCTCGTGATTCACGTTTTCCGCAGACGACGATGTGTGTTTGAACATCGAATGGCTGAAAAATCGGACACCTTCGACAACAGAAACTTTCTCCCTCACACTTTCTTCCGATTCCGTTGAGCATTTCCACGATTGTCATTTCATATTTTCTCCCGCAGATTTGCTTCCCCCCCCCCCTTTCCCATTTTCATTGTCGTCTTCCCATTCGACTGCTAGTTCATGCGTTGGAGTGGCGTCGCCGCTGACGCACTCTCCTCCTCTACCGGTTCCCCCACCACGCACCTGACTATTCCCCTTGTGCGATCGGTATTTTTGTAACGCGCGAAAATTGTAGCCCCCTCAGCAAACAATTTTCACTTCAAAAATACTAAAATTAGAACTACTAAAACAACATAATTATTAATGAAACACAAAGTAACAAATCTAATATTAACAACCAGGGTCGTATCAACCTTGCAACAGTGGGCGCCACTGACTATGTCCTTCAACCTAAGCGTGAGACAGACTATAGCACTATACTTCATACCAGGGTGGTCTGCGTGATCACATGGTAAGAGGAGTGAAGCTTTTTTTTTCTCCATCGGCTAATTGTTTTGCCATATTGGTTAGACGCTCAAAACATTGACTGAAGTGCAGTGTTTACATTGTGAAAACAGTTTAAATTTCTTTATTTTTATGAAAGTGGCTTATCTTATCTAAAAACCGGAGATTCTAATTCGTACTTACTAACCATTTGCAGATGTTATCAACCACAATTTGCGTAATTTTTGGGCGAAACAACAATGGCTGTGGCGAAGTAAAATAAAATAAACTGGGAACTACGTCACAGCATGCCGTCTCCTGACAATTCCTTACTCTATGCTTTATTCTCCAAGGGTTTTTGGAATTGTACATATTTCTTTAGGCGCGTTATGGAAAAATTATGAATAAGTATTTTTTTCCGATGCGCGCGCACCATGCAACAAAAATGGCCACTATAAAAAAGGTTACCTGCATACAATTTTAAATCATACACTTTAGTGATTGATATTGAATATTGGTCCGAATAATTAAAAACATTTCCTTAGTGTGAATATTAGTGATATAAATATGGTCATAAACTTTTTCACGTGTGTTTATTAAAGTGAGGTTATGTTCCCTATGTAATAACGATGTCAGGTTGCGTGTAAGCTTTTACTGTCACTGGCAGGGACTGTCTGTGGTAGGTTTAGTAGTCTCCCGGCCGTTTTCATGGGAGTGTATGTGAGGTTATGTTCCCATATGTGTAATTCATCTAAATTATATGAATAATAAATTAGAATAAAAAATTCAGCACATTTATTGATTTTAATTATTAATTCGAATTAATTTCAAATAGGTATGTTACAAAATTAAATAATTAATTTTATACTTGTGTTTATATAAGTTATTTTATTTTTTTATTTAATTGAATTTATACTTTGCCAACCTTTTTTATTTAATATTTTATTTATATTAATAATTTGCATGCAAAATTAAAGTTACGTTCTTTTTCTGTTACGCCAAGTAGGTATAGCTTTGAAAGGGCGTACAAAAGTACACGCAGGGGCGCAACAACAGGGGGTGGGGGGGGGGCAAGGGTATTTTGCCCCCGCTCTGAAACCTTGAAGTGGGGGCAAACGGGGGGGGCAAAGAAAGTGCTGTGTAATCAATTTTTAGATAATAAAACTGCTTAAAAAGGACCATTTTTCCACCTTGAAATACAAATTTTCCCGGGGGAGGACCCCCGGACCACCCCGCTTCAATAGGGGGGGGATAGATGATTCTTTATAAAAAGGTATATTGCCCCCCCCCCCTCCTTTTGGAAATTTAGTTGTTGCGCCCCTGAGTACACGCATATGTATATGTATGTATGACTGTCACGCCGCGTGTCGCAGCGGCGCCAGGCTGTCCGTGGGCTCGGCGTGGTCCGTCAGCTCGGAGGACGTCGCGCGCGGAGGCGGCGCGGCCGGGGGCGGCGGGGAGGGTGCGGGGGCGGCGCGGCCCCGCTGCTGCGTCAGGGCCGCCGACCCCGCCTACAAGACGGGCCGCCGGCTGCAGCTGCTGCAGATGCTCGTGCTGCCCTTCGTGCCCATCATGGCGCTCATCGTGCAGACGTCGCTCACGCTGCAGGCCATCCTGCAGTACCGCCAGGAGGTGGCCGAGGTGGAGGTGCAGGTGAGGCCGGGCATGTGTCGTTTTGCCCAAAGGCGTTTTGCCTAATTTTAGGCAAAACGCCGTTTAGGCAAAACGCCGTTTAGGCAAAACGCCGTTTAGGCAAAACGCCGTTAGGCAAATCGCCGTCAGGCAGAACTCCGTTAGGCAAATCGCCGTTAGGCAAAACGCCGTTGGCCAAATAGGAGTTAGGCAAAACGCCGTTGGCCAAATAGGAGTTAGGCAAAACGCCGTAAGGCAAATCGCAATTAGCAAAATGCCGTTAGGCAATTCGCCGTTAGGCTAAACGAGGTTTTGTCATCATAGTAACATTTTAGGCATAACGCCGTTAGGCAAAACGCCGTTAGGCAAATCGCCGTCAGGCAGAAGTCCGTTAGGGAAAACGCCGTTAAACAAATCGCCGTTAGGCAAAACGCCGTTAGGCAAAACGCTTTTAAGCGAAATGACTTTAGGCAAATCGCCGTAACGAATTCATGTTTAGGCAAATAGCCTGTTTCTCGTGAGGCCAGCTGCCTTCTTCTTCCTCCTCCTCCTCCTCCTCTGAGGAGTGGTTTAGGCGGGAAGCCTTCACTTCACAGACGAGACAGCCACACCCGAAGTTCCCCGAAGTTCATGCTCGCTTTTTTTTGTTTACATGATTTCACAGTATCTTTAATGTAGCTATCCTAACCAAATCAACCGCCCACAATGTTTTAAAGTATATTATGATGTAGCTAACCTAACCTAATTGACCAATAGTAGGGGCATGCATATTTCGCGAAAAGATTCCGAGGCTAGCTGAAAGTTAAAACACTGTAGCATCGTCTGTGTCTCGTGATTGGATGAGTTTCTTTCAGGTCGATATCGATTGTTACAACACCGATCACAGTGAGTCAGTGCGGAAGCAAACATGTCCTGAGTGGCTCGGTCAAATAAGGCAACTACTCTTCTTGCAGACGTCCGCCAATCACAAGGAAGAAACATATGGTGCGGGTATACCTTGTTGCATTCTTATAGTCGTTCAGATATTTTCGCGAAAAATGCCTGCCCCTACTGATCGGGAATATCTGACAGTAAACCTAACCAAGGAACATTACAAAAACCGCGTAGTGCTAACGCTATGAGGGGTCCAGGTCTTTCTTTCTTTCTTTCTGTAATTCCTCTGAGAAGTCGACTCTGGATAAGTTAACTTTTATTTTGAGATGATAAATGTCTCCCGCGTTTCAACCGTAAATCAACATTAAAACTTCGGATTTTTAGTTGGATTTCGAAGAAATAGTACCTATTGCAGCCGTTACCGTGCGGTAAATTCCGGAAAAAATTTTATGCAGTTTTTCGTTTCATTGTCCGTAGACCCCAAAACCATCGTCAACTCGAAAATTATTTATATATATATATATATATATCAAAATTTTAGGAACACGATAACTGTCGTAATTTTTCAATAATCACTTCCAAAACTGAATCATAAAACGTAATTATGGAAAAATCTCGGTCGAGTACATTAATGGGCAATGTCCGACCAAAGGAGTAGAAATGGGGAAGGTTATTTAAAAAAAAAAAAAAAAACAGGTAAATCGCTATAACTCTGTTTTATCGATCATTTTGTAAAATTGGAGAATTATATGTTATGTATATTAAGATCTTTAAATGTTACAGAATTTTATGAAAGTTTCCAAATTATTTCCAGATGAAATGGGTGCTTCATAATCTACTTACGTATGTAGGATGTGCCGAAAGAGTATTTTTTAAATTTTATTTTATAAATCTACTAAAATAAATTGAGGAATAAATACATGTTGCATAGCGAAAAAAATGTTTTTTTTAGACAGCCCAATTTATTTTTTTGCATGAAGGCTTTATTATAATATGTTTTTTTAAGAATGGCTTTAAAAAACCTAGCGTTATAAATTATGTATTGCAATGTGTAAAAATTTGTTTTTTAGTTTTGTTTGGAAGCGACACAAGTCGCACTTATCATCCGGTCTCGCTCACACAAGGAAACACCTGACTAGGCCAGCCCCTTAACGAAGACCAAATTTTGAAATTAAGTAATGAAAAATTTGTATGGCATAAAAACAGTTGATACCATTATTGCGTTTTGCTGTTCATATTCCTCCCTTTTAATGTGGTGAAAGTATAGGTAAGATAAAAAAAAAATACCTACTGAACGTGTCCTAAGAGTGTAAGGACAATTAAAATACCTACTAAACGTGTCCTAAGAGTGTAGGGATAATTAAAATACCCTTCTAAACGTGTCCTAAGAGTACAAGTATAATAAAAATATTTCCTTACTTAAGGTGTCCGTAGGTAATATAAATAAAATTTATTTAACTTTACTATTCAGGTACAGGTAAAATACGTGCCTACTTAACGTAGCCTTATGTTAAGTGGAAAAAAAATAACATGCCCGTTAAGAAGTACATATGTTCGATAAACATACTTACCTACTTAAAGCGTCTGTAGGTAAGGCAAAGATTGAGTGAAATAGTTTTAAACGAGCACGTTCAGTAGCACGGCCATGCCGGATAAGCGATTTTTCCGGATTATCGAACATCAGTATAGTTTTAATAGGACACTAAAGATATATCAATACACTGTACAATGACATATCAAAAATTAAGTTTACAGTTTAAAAATAAACTGAAGCAAAAAAAATGAACCTTTAAAAATACTGTACATTACAATGACTTGAAACTCACGCATAGTTAGATAATAACGCCAAGCTTACTACGTCTTTATTTAGTTGTGATATATTAATATTTACGCAGAAAAAGTAATAATTGTAAACCAATATATTTATTTACAATGAGCTATACACCACGGATTTATACTTATCAATACTATTTTTATCACTTTTTTATTAACTCGCCTTCTTGTCTGTCTGTTTGTCTGTTCGGTACAATTTTTGCAATAGGTTTCGAACTAACTTCCCGTCCTGGACGACAAACAAACAAACAGACATACTATATGTGTGTATGTGTGTGTATATATATATATATATATAATATTTTCGATTGTGTGCGATTGCTTGGAAATCCGCGTCTACGCTTCACATTTAATATTTTCCTTTTTATTTCTTTGTTTTCCTTTTATATTCTTTTATTCCGTCCATGTTTATGTTATTTGTATTTGTTTTATACTATAGCGCCAGCCTAGTTTGGATCGAGTCTTTGTCTGGCGCTAATAAAAAAATAAAAATATCTATAAATAACAGTCCGCTCACAGTGAATTGATTGCATTTGTTCGTTGTCTGTTCCTCCAACTTTAGCTTATTACTTTTAGCTGTAATGATTTGAATCGGCTTGACTTGCGCAAAGTTTTTAAATGCATATGACAGATCTGACGAAGCTCTTAGCCAATTAAATCTTGATGAAGTGCCAATTTTTATTTAATCGTGTCCTGTCTTGTTGAGCCAACCTTTTTCCCGCGATGTCGAGTGATATATTTACTAGTAGGTAGGTATGACATTTTTTCTATTTCAGCTATGATTAGGTCAAGAGAAACTGAAATAAACATAATACCTAATTTCTCTGCCATAATCTCGTCAAGATGTTTAAAAAAAGTTTGCAAAATTTCACACAAACAAGACTAAAAAGCTTTACATATATATATATATATATATATATATATATATATATATATAAATTTATACCACGATTTTAAAACGGATTAAAACGTGTAAAATAAATAGCCACATACAGATTCCTTACCCCTTCCAGATTATCCTGAAAACTTTGTGATTGTGAATTTTTGATAACTATGAAAATACTTGTAAGATTTAAAACGGAAAACGTGGGGTGCGTGCAATAGATAATAGCAAAGAGTGTGGGGAGTTGTTTGTGAGTAGAAAACTCACAAAACAGTTCATATCATTTGCAGTGCAATAAAATCTTTAGTGACTTAGGTGAACAATCCGTACATCAATTATCTATAACACCCATCTTTCTTTTTTCGTTGTAGGTTAAAAACAAGTTTTCATAAGATGTTTAATATATGAGTGGTGGCCAGTGGCACCGCTAGACATTTTGGGGCCCCAAATATTTCGGAGAGGGGCCTTATTTGGGGGGGGGGGGGGTCCCTTGAAGCTATGGAATAGTCATGCCCGGGAAAATTCAAAGAATAAACTATTTAAAACAACTTTTTTTAAACCAAACTCTAACTTAAATTTCGGCAAATTTTTTGCTAATTTTTATCAACACGTTATGGTATTCTTTCCCTTATATTATACTCGTAATGGTTTTATAAATGCTAATGATTGAATTCCAGTAAAGTCACATCATTACATGAGACAAAAGAATTTGAGATTTCTTTTTAGTGAGAAATCATGTAAACTTAATGAAACCTAAAATATGTTTACCAGTGCTTTAAATTACATGCTAATAACCATTTAATACTTCCATTTTTTTCACTAATGTCCCTATTTTAAACAGAAAACAAGATAAACCAGAAAAATAGTTAATTTTATTGAAAATATTGTTTTAAAAAAAAAGCTTTTATTAAAATGTACTAAATTTCGAATGGCGGAATCAGTTTTTATAAAAGTTTTACTTAAATTAAATAAAGTAAATTTTTTAATCAATAACAATTTTTTTTCTGTTTTTTTTTATAATAATAACGGACTTTCAAGATGGCGGCCCCGAAATACGAAATGGCGGAATCGGTTGTGCATCAAATCAATTTTATTGTCGTCAGAACTGAACAAGTATGTATGATTTCAGCTCTCTAGTTCCAAGCGGATGTGGTTTGAAATAAGCTGGCAAGGTTTGAACTAAACAAACAGACAGACAGACAAACAAACAAACTGTGCGGTTAAATGGAAGCTTGTAAACATGCACGGGACCCTGTACTGTTTCCCGACTCGCCCGGATCCGGAGCCGCCGCTGAGTGATGGTCGTCTTCAATAAACAATTACGGAAATGTGCTCGTGAAATGTGAAACGTAACCCATTAGTAGGGCCATGCATATTTCGCGAAAAGATTCCGAGACCAGCTGAAAGCCAAAACACTGTAACATCGTCTGTGTTTCGTGATTTGGTGAGTTTCTTTCAGGTGCGTGACGATTGTCAAAACACCAACCACAGTAATTCAGCGCGGAAGCAAACGCGTCCTGAGTAGCTCAGTCAAACAAGTCAACTACTTCTCTCGCAGACGGCCCGTCAATCGCAAGGAAGAAACCACCGGTGCGCGTATACCTTGTTGCAGTCTAATAGGCGTTCCGCTTTATTCGCGAAAAATGCCTGCCCCTACCCATTAGAAAACAAGAAACACCATTACGAGAGAAAAAAAATCAGCGAATCTCTCAATACACGCCAGAGATGTGTAACATCTAGACCACGGTCATGAGCGAATTTCATGTGTTCTCTCATGTTGCAGATCCCTGCTACTATTATAAATGCGAAAGTCTGTTTCTCCTACTTTCACTCAGCAACTGAGCAACGGACCGACATGATTTTTTTTTGCACACATTACATATAAATATATATTTATAGTTAGGGACACCTGTATTTCGCGAATACATTTCGTTTCAAGGTATTTCATAAAATACTGTAGCTTTTCTCCCGTGGTTATTGGCTGAGGTCGGTGAGAGGTGTCGTCCCGCTCTTGACGGGGCCAATGAGAATGTGGTCACCGTACTGCTGCACCCTCACAATTTGCCATGACTCTTAGAAAAAGCTACAGTGTTTTATGAAGTACCTTGACATGAAATGAAATCGCGAAGTACAGGTGTCCCTATATATAGTTCATGGGTTGGAGTGTGATATAGACTACATATAATTACGAAATTCCATCCCTAAGGTAAATTCTTTTTCACAATAGAAAATTATAGGAGGTAGGTCATGGACACACAATCAGTGCGTTTGTCCATGTCCACCACACGGTCATATAGCAAGTTCTGACAACTTCCTATCCTTTTCTTTGGCGAAACCCATCCGCTTAGTGAAGCTCGCGGCTGATAGCGAACTAAATGTGCTAATAACAGTTTAGTTTGGGACTTAGTCAATAGACGGCATTTGTAACCAGCTATCGTTTGTTGCGTCCATCACGTCTTGCCTAAGGTGTTACCTACCTGCCCACCAAAATTAAGCTGAAGATTGGCGTCCCAGTTTTGCTGATACGTAGCCTTGATGCACCGAGATTGTGCAATCAATAGCACAATATCCCAGGTAACGCCGAGTACTTCAGCTAGTACACTTATAATACAAAACTCGGACACGAAATTTAAAGTAGAATTTTTTTAAAATAATGCCGAGCGTGATAAATATACACAAAAAGTATTTTCAACGACATTTCTGGACACAAACTACACGTAGTTTCCACACCCACCTCTATAACTAGCTGTCTGAGCACCTGGTAGACTATAGAATCATTCGATTACCAGACCTAAATTTTTAAACTATACTTATAATGAAACGGCTCCGATAAAAGCGAAAAAGACATCAGAAAATACTAAACCCCGGATTTGGATCTGATTTTCGACAAGGAAATTTTATTAAAATATGGCCCAAATTGTTAAAATTTACTAAACAGTTAATACTATAAAGTTTCCCTTTGGCTTTGCGAACTTCGGTTCGTGCCATCCGCCACGGGTGGCAGCACCGTGGTTACACATTTCCGTTCCATTAACGAAATTACTCCCGCCAAATGCCGTATGCAGAGAGCCAAGATGTTGCGCATCAAAAATGAATTCCAGCCGGTAGCTCGCAAGCCTCGTTGTCAAAAACCGTTGACCCCACTCAAGAGGGTCGTCTGTTTGACCGCCAGTCGAGGGAGGGGGGGGGGGGGTAGAAAGAGAGAGAGAGAGAGAGAGAGAGAAGGGGTGTGTAGGGAGAGAAGAGTTACATCAATTCCGAAAGAGGAGGTGATTAACGTCGGCGCCTCTTTATTCCCGGAATTTTCCGTCCATTTATACCGATCAAGAAGGGTAAAGGGGGGGGGGGGGGGTATTTATAACCCGGCGAGGCCCGGAGCGAATATATACACAACCCCCCCCCCTTCCCTTCCACCCCGACCCCCGCGGGAAAAGTTTGAAACTGGAGAGACGTGTCGTTAGCCGGAAGGGTCGAGTTGTCTCGTTAGCCGCAGTGAGGGGTGCTCATGCTGTTTACTTCGAACGCCAACAGCCTGGGGCGTCAACAGTCGAGTGCTGCTCCGACCACCACGCTTACACTGTAATAATTTTTTTTTTGACGTGACAACGTCAAATAAATCGATGAACGCCGGCTGCACGCACGAAGAAGTGTCCCGTTACGCACCTTGTCCCGTTACGCTATTGTACGGTTGCTCCGCATCTATCTCTCTTCCACTCCATTGGAACAACCATCGATTTGACTTTTTCGAGGCACATTAAACTTGAAACACTCCCATTCGTTTCCTACTTTTCCTATCATCGCCCTATCCTTAACAGCATTACACAGATTGGAAGACGTTAAATAGCAAACATGTATAAAAGTTATAGTTAAAATAATCTCTTCGTTAAAGTAATAAACATATTTGAATTAATGAGTGCAAATAAAAGTAAATTTATCAATTAAATTGTAGATTTCATTTCACTCCTTCTTTGTATCCATACAAAAGTGATAATTCAATAAAAATGATTCAATTTTATTCTCAAAAGTATGCAATCATTTCATCAATGTTTTGTTATGACGTTGTCACGTTAAACTATCGTCCGTAAACCGACTTTACAGACAACAATTTTTTTTTTTTGTGAATACAACAGTCATTTGGAAATTTGTACATTAACCTAAAAACATCTGTAACACTATACAATATTGTGCTACAGTAATATTGGTTTCGGATTCACCATGGAATTTTATGCTTCGTGCTCGTCCCAGTACCTCCAACAGTCAAAGTAATTTGTAAACAGTTCGCTGAAAAGCTTTCCAACATTACCTGCGCACATGAATAAACATTATTAAAAAAAAGTCAAATTTTTTTAATATTTGATTATCTTTTCTGAGGTTTCAAAAAGTTATGCTTGAATGAAAAATCAATTTCCGTGAGCAATACTTAGCATTAGCTCGAAAAACGTATTTCTTACATTCGAAAATACCATGGCCTTGCGTTGTACAAAGGTACAATATCGTTGTTGTTGTTGTAGTATCACAAACTATTTGTTGGCAATCTGCTTCCAAAGGAATCTTTTGTAAAAGTACAGAAAAAATATTTTCTGTGCAGTAACTGCACATAAATTACGGAAGCAGGATTGCCTGCTCACGGATTCTTCTATACCTACCATGGTATATAATAGTGGTATGTGTTTTAGTCCTCACAAGAAGGTTTTTTCTCTGTCCAGCTGACGGTCTGCTGCATGTTTGAGAAGCACACGAAACTTTGGGCCAAGTGTGGTTTTGCATCGCGGAAACAGTTTAAAAAGACCACATTTTATGTTTTAAGCGACTGTGTTTAACGGCGCAAATTATAACACTTACTTACTAACAATAATCAGGCGTGATAAAGCACTATTTCAACGATGTTTTGAGTTTTTTGCAATTTGTCGATGGACAGCGTGCCATCTCCTGGCAATTTATACAACCACATACTCAAATTTTTGTCTAGGGTGAGGAACGGGAATATTTAATTGACTGTCTCCAAGTCAGGCCGAACTCGATAAATGACTACTTATACTTATGCTACTTACGAAATTGGGCCACAACTCAAGTTAAGCAAGTTATGAGACTTTCATGCCAGATAGAAAATCTGGAATTAACGAAATACCTAATCGTTAGAGACCTGCAAAATTCGCGGATTCATTCGGTGATAGGCTAGAATTCAAACACATATACCTCTTAGATAATTTTGCTATTGGCTTACTGTTCATCTTGGCGAATCTCAACCAATTATAACCCCTCAAGAAAAGGAGGATCGAATCTCAGACAAACCAGCTGAGACGACTTACAAGTCAACAACCAATGAACTTGCGTTATTTGCCCAGTGTACAGGAGAATGTGCAGTCTATCCTGAAGGCCATCGAAACCGCGAATTTTGCAGGTCTCTACTAATCGCACGTGACCGTATCAAAATTTTGAAACACATTCAAAATCCAGTGAACAGATGTGATCGGCCCGAATATGCACAGTAGTTTAGAGGCCAGCCTACAGATCGTTGGAGCCATTTATTTTCTATATATTCCCTAGCTACTGCAAGGGTCCTGCAAAATTCACGTTATTATTTTTAAAAAGACCAATAAAATTAATTTTTATTGTAAATTTCATCTACTTCTTTTATGAGTTCATGGGTAGAGCTATAATTATTTCGCGTAGACTCATTGGATAGAAATGTAGAGTTGAAGCACATTCACACCTGCTTCACGTTGCTGAGGGACTACAGTGATCTTGACAAACCTTCGGAAACCCTGACCCAGTTATCAACGAGGAGAAGCATTGGTTACCCAAACAATTGTAGCCCGCCGAAGGATGCGACCTTGTTGTCTACTAATGAGCACTCTAAAAAGGATTGACTATCCTGAATGTCCATAAAGGAATGTCCCAGATTCAATTGTATATTATAACAGTTCAATTTAGACTATTTGCAACAAATCATACAAGAAATTGAAAGTGAACTAACATAGTTTTTTTTTACAAATGCTCAATATGTGCACCTTTAGTTATACGGTACACATCCGACTTAAAGTCCAATTCTTCCAGCACTTTGGTTAACACATCCGGAGCAATGAAAGCAATAGTAGCCTCTTCAACTCTGGAAAATCATAAAGATACGGCGTAACGTAGACACGATGTTTTATAAAGCCCCAAAGGGGGAAAAAAATCGCATGGCGTTATGTCATGTGAATGTGGAGACCAGCGAAAAAGAGCTCTGTCGTCTCGACCATTAGGACAAATCCAACGGTCAGGGATTGCGACGTTCAACCACTCTCGTACAAAGAGATTACATTCGGGAAGAGGGAGGTGCTTCCATCCTGTTTCCAAATAAAGTTTGCAGGTTCACCCTCTACTAATTAGGAAAAGAGCCATTCTTTAAACATAATTATATGGCGCTGCAAGCGAGAAAACAACAAATCAGTACTCTCCCATGCGCTTATCTAAAACCTTTTCAGTTACTCTTTAATTTTGACCTTGAACCAACACTACAATGCTTACAGTTGATTCTCCATTAAATTTCGATTCTGGGACATTATTTTATGGACATACGTAGGCAAGTTGATTCTAGCCTGGAATTAAATGAATCTGCGAAGCAATCTGTTATTTTCAGGGACAGGAAAAATTTGTAGTTTCGGTGGCATTCAGGATAGATTACACTGTCCTCCGTAAACTCGGGAAAATAACGCCAGTTCATTGGCTCCTAATTTGTGAGTCGTCTGAACTGTTTTGCCTGTGATCCGATACAATTTTTTTTTAACTGTCTAACCCTGTCGTTACCAATTAGGAGAGTGGATGCAATGCAGCAGTATCCAATCATTAAATTAATTGCACAGTCTTGATATATACAATAATTTACATTTTACCCTGATTCCGGGGGGGGAGAAAGCATAATTTGAACTGTTCTAGCTATTGCCGAAGATATTTGAAATTCCACTACTCGTGTGTCAAATTATTGTTTTCATAACTTAAAAAAAAGAAACATTTTTTTATTGGATTTACAACTAATTGGAGAATATCACACAGTATTTGACTGGACCAATTATAAGAGTTGTTATTTTACTATTTTATGACTGTGAATTGCCATAATACAAATACATTCTACCAAACATAATTAAAACATAGAGAGAAACTACAATACTGACAGTATAACAAAATCCTCCACTGCCGTTGGTTTTTTTGGTTATTTACTTCGAATATATTTTTAATTTACATATTTTTCTGCATAGTTGAACTACTTTAGTGTTTTCCACAGTAATTTTAAATAACTTTATGTTTATAAGGAACTGCTGTTTCCATTCCAAGCTAAGGGAAGGGACACAAGGCGAGCAGTATTAATTCACGTACCTTTGTGGTGGCCATTTAGTTAAGTTCGTATACGCAAATATCGGCTGCGACAACAACGGTCTGTTTTTGGTTGGATGATGGGCTTTAAAGGGGCAGAATTTATAACGAATTTTAATACATGTTCGTTTCAATTTACATGTATGAAGAATATAAATCACGATTCTCAACCAAAAAAAAAAAAATTACAAGAACAGCCAATATGATGCCAAATTGGTTTCAACACTTTTTATGCCATAACAATTTAACGGTTTATATTGAAAATGTAATTTCATTAAAACAGGTATCACACAGTAAAATATTTAAAAAGAAACAGTGATAAAGTTTCTATTATTTTTGAAGTCATCCTCAAAAAATATATTTAAATAATAAAAGCTAAAGACTTCATATGGGAAACTATTCGTAGCAGCCAGTCACTATTGACTTCAGGCATACCATTAGTTTACATACTATGGATTGACAATCAAAACATGGGGAATTGCTACGGCCTACAAAAAAAACTGTTGAAACAAATATGGCGTGTTTAGTGTCTTATGTCTCCCGGCCACAAATTCTGAATGTACACCTTCATGATCTCCGGACCAATTCGAGTGCTCATTTTTTATTTAATGTGAAACATCTTAGCTCTCTGTGTACGGTGGTTAGTAGGAATAATTTCGTGAAAACGACGGAAGTCAAGGAACGGAAAATGTGCAACAGATAGTGCTGCTATCTATGGCGGATGGTGTGAAAGTTCACATAGCCGAAGGGAAACTTTATAGTAATAACTGTTTAATGAATTTCAACAATCGGGGTTCAGTAGTTTTTCAAATATTTTTTTTCTTTTGCCGGAACCTTTTCATTATAGAGTTTTAAATCTCTGTCTTGCAAATGAAATTAATCGATAGTCAACGTAGCTGCTCTAGCAGCGAATTCTAGTGGCGGGTACAGAAACTTCGCGTGACTCGCGTCAAGAAACAAAGTTGAAAACACAATTTTGCGTATTTTATCTCGTTCGGAATTATTTTAAAGAATTTTGAGTTAAATTTCGTTTTCGGGTTTCGTGTAACGAGTGTATTTGTAATGTGATAACACGTGAACTTTCTAGATACAGAAGTTAGATGTTACACTGAAAGCCTCTCTCAATTTTTTTTCCCCCCGCAGGTGACGATAGCTACTGACCTTGGGAAGGTCGTGACCCAGTTGCAGTACGAGAGGTCGGAGGTGGCTTTCTTCATATACACCAATGGCAGCAAGCTCAGGTACGGGCTGGGGGCAGGGTTCGGTGGTCAACACCGCCCCTTGTGTTTGCTCGCAATCATTTAGGGACTTCAGTCTACCATTACTAGGGACCGGAAAAAATTCGCGAGAGTTCAATGACCTGTAGGATGAACTCCACAGTTCTACGTACACTCGGTCAAATGCCACCCACTCATTGGCTGCTGTCTTGTGAGACGTCCCAACGTAGCAGCCTGTGATTCGATAAAGCTTTGGTCGGGTGTTTCTCATTGGCTCAGAGTCATCCAGGTGAGTTGTGAGCTAATAGCAGAAGCAACACTGAGGTATAACTATTTGTATTTTAGCCTATCGCGAAATGAATTCGCGAATTTTTCCGGTCTCTAACAATTACGTTTCATCTACTAACCAGCTAGATTATTTCTTTAATGTCATATGAGTGTACCCCTGTACATTTAAGGACCTAGATTGGGGGGATAGGAGGGAAGAAATATGCGAGACCTCGGTGGAGGCAGGTTTTTTTTTTTTTTTTTTTTTTTTTTTGTGATGCAAGGTGAGCTGTTACATCACCTTACATCAGTGGAAACACAAACCGTAAAGGCAGTGACGCATGTTAAGAATGATAATGCAACTCTCCAAACCTCTTGTTTTGATGGCAAATTTTTTCTTTTCTTTTCCAAACCCCGCAAGAAATAAATTCCTGCATCCTCCACTGCCCGAAAGTAAAGCACAGCATGGCCATTTTTGTGTCTATTGTCTTTAAAAAATTATTTTACCATCAATAAAAAATAGAATAAATATTACTAGGGACTTGTATGCAGCCTTGCTTATATTGTGAAAATTTAGTTGCAGGGTGATGCATGCGCATCGTGAAAATTCACTCTCATCATTTTTCAAATTGCCTAAAAAAGTAAAACTTCTAAAATTATACTTTTCTTATTCATTTTATTGTTTTATGAACGCCTTTGCCTTAATCTACTTTTACACATCATTTTCACTCATAGTAAGGCACTTACCGTATCATTCAACGAGTTTTTCAATCCCATTCTTATAGAAGTCCGCCGTCTGATTTAACAACCACTGTAGCACGAAGAAATCGTTAAACCGGTGTTCTATTTCACTTTTTCGTCAAATTTTTGCACCAGATTTTCAGTAAAGACAGAAGGTCACCACTTCATTCCTCATCATAAGCTCTAACCCATCTCCATACCATCCCATCGTTCATGGTGTTTTCTTCATGCACTTCAATGATCTGACGATTTTCAGCCGCTGTCACGCCTTCAGAACCAAGAAAACGAATCACAGCGCGTATTACACAGTCGGCGGGATTCTCAAACGGCGGAGACATTTTAAATGCTCACAAGCGAACGTAAACACGGTCGGATGTTTCCATGAGAGCGTCTGTGGCTGGCCAACATATGTAGCTGCAGCGGCCGAATATCAAAACGCTACTTATTTAAATATAAAACCCCTCTTTGTATTTTTTTTCGCGATATGATTTCGAGACTAGCTGAGAGTCAAACCACTGTAGCATTGTCTGTGTTTCGTGATGTTTCGTGTTTGTTTGAGTTTCTTTCAGGTACGTGTCTACTGGTTGGTGCCATTCAGTGCGGAAGCAAACAGCGCCCTGAATGGCCTTGTCAAATTAGGCAATGGCTTCTCTCGCAAATGGCCACCAGTTGCCCAGGTAGAAACCGCTGGCGTAGGTGTGCCTCAACGCAGTCTAGTGAGCGGCAAGATTTGCTTAAGAAAAAAAATTCATGGCCCTAGCGATCATCCTCTCGTTAATTCTCGCCTGGGTCAGCATGGACGAGAAGACTTGTATTTTTTATTCAAAATACAGGATGTCACCGAAGATTTTCAGTCGCTCTGATCGCTTGGAGCAAGCATGGAAGGGGACAGGCGGACGCAGTGAGGGGCGGAACAGCTCCGACACTAGCCTGGACAACTGGTAGAGGTTGGGTTGACACCTCAAACCTCTCACCGTAGATCCTTCCCAAACACCTCAGAATCCATTTACCTATAGCTAGGGACCGGAAAAATTCGCGGGTTCAATGATCTGCAGGATGAACTCCATAGTTCTACGTACACTCGGTCAAATGTGACCCACTCGTTGGCTGCTGTCTTGTGAGACGTCCCAACGTAGCAGCCTGTGATTCGATACAGCTTTGGTTGGGTGTTTCTCATTGGCCCAGAGTCATCTAGGTGAGTTGTGAGCCAATAACAGGAGGCTGCATTGAGGTATAACTATTTGTATTTTAGCCTATCGCGAAATGAACTCGCGAATTATTCCGGTCTCTACCTATAGCTCTAGGCAGCTCGTGCAGGTATGGACTCTGCCATGACGGGAGCACATTCCAGAAAAATCCTGCACGTCAAACAAATGCAGTCCTCCGGGCGATGCCTATAAATAACCGTATGTTTCCAGTTGGCCATCCTCACACCCGCCCACGAAACGTTTTTTTTTTTGTTCTCTCCGTCGATCGATGTCTGTTTGAAAAAAGGTGCGAATGTTCTTGTCCCGCAGATCCAATCTGAAGCAACGGTTTGCGTCGACGGACCACGAGCTGAACAACATGATGTCCTGGCCGGACATGGTGATCCCGGGTTTCGACGACAACCGCGTCATGACGAAGGCCACGTTCCAGACGCACTTGGCCAACTTTCGGTGAGTCAGCGGACCAGCTGTGCATGTGCGTCGGTGCGGACAGTGACGTGTGCGTGTGTGTGTGTGCAGAAGACCGCTGCTTGCTTTCAAATGATTTCCTTTTTTTGGTGGGAAATAATTGATTTTTGACGTGACAACGTCTAATAAATCGATGAACGCCGATTGCACGCACGAAAAAGTGTCCCGTTACGCACATTGTTCCGTTACGCTGTGTCCCTTTACGCTCATTGTTCCGTTACGCTGTGTCCCGTTACGCTCATTGTACGCATGCGCCGCACCGACAGAAGTGAAAACTTAAAACTTTGTTTATAAATGTGTAATATAAAATAATTTCTACGTCAAATGTACCTAAGAAAATGAATCTGATTACTAGTATAATTTCAACTTGATCAAAATTATATTTAAACTTTATAGCTAAACGCCAGTTTTTAAAATTGATTACAACTCATCTACACGTGAACTGTTTCGTCGACTGTTTATAAAGTGAAGTGAAAAGTTAATGTTGTTTTCATTGCTTATTACAACAATAATTTCGGCAATAAAGGTTAATTATTCTTGCATTTTAAAAATTTGATTACTATTATAATTTCAAGTATTTATTCTTTTATTATTAAAATAAATATGATTCAATTTTATTCATAAAAGTATGCAATCATTTCATCAATGTTTTGTTATGACGTTGTCACGTTAAACTATCGTCCGTAAACCGACTTTACAGACAACCATTTTTTTTTTTTTTTTAGGATTTCAGGGGAAGATATATTCCCCAATCTCCCCCTTCCCCCTCCGACTGGAAAAATTCACTGTTTCAATGACCTCTAGGATAGACTCCACGATTTTCTGTGTACTTGGGTAAATCACACTTACTCATGGGCTAACAACTAGTGACATCTGTCAACTGGGATGCTTTTGATTCGATGTCTTATATTGCGAGTTTTTCATTGGCTCATAGTCGTTCAGATAAACTATGACCCCATAAAAGAAGCAGCGAAAAGATAAACTTATTTGGATTTTAGTCTATGGCAAAATGAATATGCGAATTTTTTTCCGTTCTGTAGTAATGGGATATGTTGGCTATAGATACCAGCAGTAACTATCCCTCTATTTTTTTTTTAAAAAAAAGAACCGTCACTACTGACTATAGGTAAATTCTTGGTGATGACGTCATTAGAGCGTAACAAACAGTATCGTAACGGAAAACATATGTAACACTTAGAGCGTGCTTGTTCCACCTGCACTTCTATGGCAACACCGAGCAACTGGATGTTGCGATGTCACGTGAATGCTGATACGTCAGATTCATGCTACACACATTATTTTAAAGCCTCTGAACACTACCAGGAACTTAATTTTCAGGTTTATGTAAACTTGGAAACACATAACACACAGTACATTTGCCCTTTAACTGTACTGTACGAGGTGTGATCAAAATTACAGTGAGTGAATTTTTATAGCAGCAACTGCTGCCGCTGCATCTATTTGAAGTAGTAAGCCCGAAGGTCTGATCTGTTGAGGTTTCGAGTGTCAAATTTTAACAAGTTGTGACCTGTCAGTCGGCTTCCAGGGCCGGAAGAGTGAGGTCGTGTTTACCGTGTCTGTCGCGCATCGTGGATAGACACACTGAAATTTCACGGGATTCGTCTGACCTCAGGGTAGAATTCAAAGTCATAGGTGTTCTCGATCCATGTCTGCTTTCCCATTGGTTGATTTCTTAGTGAGAACATTTTTAGCTTTGTTAATTAGCACTACCTGATTAACCTATTTCTCCCTTCTCACGGTCGTAGAGGGGCGTGTCCAAATAACTGCGGTCCAATCATGAGCACATTGCGAGAGTGAGAAGGTTTGCATTCCAACTTGTGACGAAATGAAAGCGCGAAATTTACTTATCTCTTATCATGCATTTCAAACAACGCGTTAACATTAAGTATTATTTGCGAAACAGATAGGCCTACTAGAAAAATGGATCGTACTAGAAGGAAAATGTTTTGACACCATTCCCGACATTGAGAGGACCACGATAGAGGAGCTAAAAGACTTTCAGGAAAAATTTTCATTAATGCTTTCAATCATTGAGTCAACATTGGTATAGGTGCGCATCGTTAGGAAAGGACAGTATTTTGAAGGAGTTTAATTCAAATCTGATGCAGGCTTGTTAGTTTGTTCGTAATGGAATCATTCGCCGGAATTTTCCGATCACACCTCGTAACGTACAACCAAACGTTGACACGTAGGGCCATGCATATTTCGCGAAAAGATTCTGAGACCAGCTGAAAGTTCAAACACTGTAGTATCGTCTGTGTTCCGTGATTGGGCCGGTTTCTTTCAGGCACACGTCTACTGTCACAACACCAATCACAGTAATTCAGCGCGGAAGCAAAAGCGTCCTGAGTGGCTCGGTCAAACAAGGCAACGACTTCTCTCGCAGACGGCCGCCAATCACAAGGATGAAATCTCTGATGCGGATATACCTTGTTGCAGTCTAATGGGTGTTCAGATATTTTTTTCGCGAAAAGTACTGCCCTTTTGACACATCATCACTAGGGGCAGCCATTTTTCGCGAATAAAGCTGAACGCCTGTTAGACTGCAACGAGGTATACGCGCACCAGCGGTTTCTTCCTTGTGATTGGCGGCTGTCTGGGAGAGAAGTGGCTGCCTTGTTCGGCTGAGCCACTCAGGACGCATTTGCTTCCGCAATGAATTACTGTGATTGGTGTTTTAACAATCGTCATGTACCTGAAAGAAACTCGCCCAATCACGAAACACAAACGATGCTACAGTGTTTTAACTTTCAGCTTGCCTCGGAATCTTTTCGTGAAAAGTACCTGCCCCTATTGACACATCATCACTGCAGGAAGCGCAAATAAACCGAGCTCGTTCGGGCGACGCCACTTGAGCGCGCGTGTCCGTGCTAATGGGGAGGGATGTCCGGGTGGTCACATCTCAAACAGCTGGTTCAATCCCTCGCCCAAACACGTCACCCCGCCCTGTTGACATTCCATTACCGCTGACGCGTCCCCGCGGGCTGAGCGTCCAATCAGACCCGCGGGTGAACTCTCCCTCCCGCCTTCGACCGGCGTCCGAGCAGGCGTCTCCGCGGGTCAGGGGTGGCCAGAGCCGCGATTACCAGAGGCCGTCAATGACCTCCACTTGAGCAAATTACACTTTCCCATTGGCTACTGGCTCGTGACACCTTATAACTAGGGACCAGAAAATTTCGCGAGTTCAATGACCTGTAGGATGAACTCCATAGTTCTACGTACACTCGGTCAAATGTTAACCACTCATTGGCTGCTGTCTTGTGAGACGTTCCAGCGTAGCAGCCTGTGATTCGATAAAGCTTTGGTTGGGTGTTTCTCGTTGGTCCAGAGTCATCCAGGTGAGTTGTGAGCCAATAGCTGAGGCCGCGTTAAGGTATAACGATTTGTATTTTACCCTATCGCGAATTGTATTTGCGAATTTTTCCGGTCTCTACTTATAACTAGAGAACTGCAAAATTCGCGGATTCATTCGGTGATAGGCTAGAATTCAAACACATATACCTCTTAGACAATTTTGCTATTGGCTTACTGTTCATCTGGACGAATCTCAACCAGTTATAAACCCTCAACCAAAGAAGGATCTAATCACAGACAAACCAGCTGAGACGACTTACAAGTCGGCAACCAATGAACTTGCGTTATTTGCCCGAGTGTACAGGGGTATGTGCAGTCTATCCTGAAGGCCATCTAAACCGCAAATTTTGCAGGTCTTACCCATTGGCTACTGACTCGTGACACCTTATAACTAGAGACCGGAAAAATTCGCGGATTCGTTTCGTGATAGGCTGAAATTCAAACATGTGTACAATTCTGTTGGTTCTGCTATTGGTTCACTGTTAACCTGGAGGAGTGTGGGCCAATTATAGGCCCTCAGTCAAAACAGTATCGAATCACGAGTCTCCCAATTGAGACGCCTCACGAGTTAGTAGCCAATGAACAGGTGACGTTTGCCCGAGTATGCACAGGATCGTGGAGTCTATCCTGGAGGTCATTGAATACGCGAATTTTTCCAGTCCCTACTTATAACTGGGATGCTCCTGATTCGATACTTCTTTGGACGTGAGTATGTCTTTAAAATTGCTTCCTTAGTGGGAGGCAATTCAAAAAAATGAATGACAACAAAATCGGGGGATACAGTTTGTTTTTGCAGCTACGTATCCTATCATCTCCATCCAAAATTTAATTGCACCACTGGATAGCTAAAGTATCAAAGAATTCGTTACGCCGAGTGACGACTGTGAAGCATCGCGTGCGGTGTAAGGGGAAACACCGCCATTTTGAAGTAATTTTGCTGCCTTTCGAGATTTCCATTAAGTACAACTTTTGACTCGGAGAAGCTACGAAGTTCGTGTGAGTTTCAATCGTCAGCTCTCGTCAAAATATATCGAGTGCATATATAAAATATTAACTTAAAATAGTTAGTGAATATGTATGGTGTTAAAATAAAAATAATAAAATATATATAATGTCGGTCTATAAGCGTAAAAAGGCCAAATCCAAAGACAGAGATCGTATACGTTCGATACAACTGGCACAAAATTATTAGGAAAAAGTGCCTCTTCGCTCCTTCTTTAACTTGCAACTGCGATATGTATCGACTTGTTCCATATGACCGAGTGAAGCAGTGCCGGGAACGTAAAAGAATGGTTCAACGACGGTGCTAGTACATCTGCAGCTGGGGCGGTTGAAATTATGCGAGTGGATGATGTCCATGACACAGCCGCAACCCATTTTTTTTTTTTAGCCTTCAAAATATGTTGGCATAATCGTTCAAATCGTTCCATGCAGTTCAACATACAACATGGTATTAATAATTAAGGGATCAACAAAAATTATTTTAGTATTAATACTAGATCCTGGCTGGGTTGGTTCGTGTCCTGCGTTCCATCCAGATGAGAACATGTCGATTGTCGGGTTCCTCTCCGAATCGCGACTAATCCGAGAACAGAAGGGATCTCCATTCGGCGAGCCCCCATCCACGATGTACCTCCGCCCAGTTGCTACTGGCTGAGCGGCGCTCTACACACACCAGGGGCCTACCTGCATAGAGGCCGCCTGTGTGGAGACTGTTACACGGACAGTTCTAGATGACACCCTGCGTCCTGTAGCTGTTTGCGAGGCTCGTTGCATTCCGCCCGCTGTTCCGACGGGCTGTCAGTAGACGCTGCTCGTAGCTCATACTACTGCTGAAAAATCACACATTGTCTGATCCCTTAGTTGCATGTGTCGGATTCCCTAATTATTTCGGCCGGTGTGTTTAAAAAAAACACTTAAAATTTTTTAACTCGTTATTAGGAACTGGGAAAAAAAATTCGCGGATTGAGTGTCCTCTAGGATAGACTCCGCTATCTTGTATGTACTCAGGCAAATACGGCCTGCTCATTGGCCACTGACTCGTGACAACTGTTAACTGAGTGATTTTGATTCGATGCTCCTTTTGTTGAGGGGTTTTTCAATGTCTCGCTCTCCTCCAGATAAGCTGTGGGTCCAATCACTGAAGCAACAATAAGGTAAACGTATTTTTTTATTATAGTCTGTTGCGAAATGAAAACGCGAATTTTTCCTGTCTCTGCTCATTATAGTCGAGTATCAGGACCAATAAAAGGATTTTGTGCTCAGCCGCAAGTCTAATCAAAGACATCCATCGTGCTACTTAGGCTATATTTATGACACCCTTGTGATGTGATGTCTAGCTCTTATCGGTGTACTTTCCCGACATAGACATAAAGCCACACAAGTCTATCTCAAGGGACAGGAAAGGGTTATGGAGTATTAGTTTCCGATACTGAAGACCATAAAGCGAATTTTAGCACCGCATATAACGTGCGAAATATCCCCCGCAGTATAAAACACCACAATATAGGTACCTAGAAATTTTTTTTCCCAGAAATATTGGATGGCTTTATCCTTGAGAGAGAGTTTCACGATAACGCGAGATAGGAAGAAGAAACAATTCACTAAGTCCAGTTTGCACAGTGAGAAAATAAATAGCTCTACCTTTGAAGAAAATATTGCAATGTCACTTCTTTCTTAGACACTATAAAAAAAGTTCATAAAATTACATGCATAAAAGTTTAGTTGTTTTACTTCTTGTCGTGTAGTCTTGAAAAAACCAGTACAATTGGTGTAATTTTACACAAGTTCTTCTAACACGCAGACATCGCTTTACATAATTATGTGATCACAATGAATAACGTGTTAATTTATACCTTTCGATGTATAGATGAAATTACTCTAACAACCATGTTGAAATAATATCTGTCCTGTTTTTACGCCAGTACACTGTACTTGTGGGCACACACATTTATCGTTGTAAAAGTGTAAAATATTTGCCAGAGTAAATTTACAACTCGCATAGATCTGCAAAAAAAAGTATTTGGCTATTTATACTGACAGAACTCCATTTAATTTACATTATGTTAAGGAAGTTTTATCTCCATTACACACTAATTTATTAATGTGCTTTGATGGACCAGAGGTCAAAACGCAAAACTATTTTTCATACGGTCCTGGGTTCGATACTCTGCTATCTCACTCAGATTGTTAGAAGCGTTGACTTGAATAATTAAAGTAATAAAAATCGCTCTGAATTACATGTTGCTCATTAACGGCTACCAACCAGAAAAAATGTATAGTTTGGAAGTAGTTCAAATTAATATGTGTTCATTGATATTGTAATTTTACTCGACGATGCAGTAAAATTAACCGACAGTTGTGGTAAATACACACATGCATCCATATGTAAATTTATTTATCAAAAAGTAAAAATACGCCAACACCTATGACCTTTACCTTAACCATAGCAATTGCACTTTTCACTTTTTGATTATATTTTTAATTCATGACAAGAGTAAAAGTACACGCAACATAAGTAAGTGTTAAAATTACAATATCATCGTTAGGGCTCTGCTGATACATATATTTTTAACTAAATTACACCACTGGTTTTCAGCGAGATCAAATGAACAGTAAGCCATGGAAGTCGTGGGCCAGTGACATAACTTATAGCCCTGTGACCCTATCAAAGTCAAATCGCCACCTTCATGTCAAAATACTACCCAGTCACTGCCCTTCGGCTCTGTAACGGACAGAATTCTTGATACATATAGGCATCCATATAATAGGAAGGATAGCGGATTGGAGGTACTGTGACAACACAGAGCGTAAATGCCCAGGTAAGAATCCGAACCCAGTATTACTGCGAACACATTTCGTAGTGATACAATTTTTCCCATGTAAATGCACAAATTTACGAACATCTGTAATTTCACATGAATATTTCTGTTCCGTTTACAAAAAAAAACCTTCACAGGGCAGCGCTGAACGGATGGGTTGCGGGAGGGGTGGTTGGGGGTTAGGGGTGGGAAGGGTGACGCTGAAAATGAACTAACACAGCCAGGGCCTAACCCCCGACATCATCCACCTCGCGGATGAGACACAGTGTCGACGTGGCTTGTATGAATAACGATCCGCGCGCGGGATGATTCATCGTCTGGTGTCGCTACGGGCGGAACGCCGTGCATTTCTCGTTCAGCCACACTTTCGCGGAGTTAAACACCTCTCCCCCCTCCCCCTCCCCACCCTCATCTAATCACAAAAAACCACTCACAACACGGACCCTCTCCACCGATAACACTTTTTTTGATGGATGGCTCACACAGCCAAAAGTTAGCAGCCACGTATTTTTCATGCCATCAAATTACTCAAAATTCACGCGAGAACATCAATGCATAATCGATAAACTTTAATGCATGTGGCTAATTACTTATCGCAGGAAACTCTGAAATCTTTTTTTCAGGAGATGAAGTTACCAGAGCGTAACAAAAAAAACAACGGCGTGTGCCCACCACGCACGCTATAAGCGAAACTTCACAGATAGCTAAGAGGGATACGAAAAACAGGATGTGTCCCAGTTTCAATGGTATATTATACCAGTTTAATTAAGACTATTTACAACAATTCATACATTATATTGAAGGTAAACCAACCTAGTTTTTCTTACAAGTGTTCAATATGTGCACTTTTAGTGATACGGCAAAAATCCGACCTGAAGTCCGATTCTTCCCACACTTTGGTTAACATGTCCGGAGTAATGGAAGCAATAGCCTCTTAAATTCTGTTTCTCAAATCTGGCAAATCATTAGGTAGTGGTAGAAAATGTACAAGATCTTTTTTTAAAGCCTCAAAGTAATTTATCGCATGGCATTATGTGAGATAACCGTGGAGGCCAGCGGGAAAGAGCTCTGTCGTCTCGACCATTACGACCAATCCAACGGTCAGGGACTTCGACGTTCAACCACTCTCGTGCAAAGAGACTCCAATGGGGAAGAACGCCATCCTGTTTTCGAATAAGGTTTACAGGTTCGCCCTCTACTAATTGGGGAAAGAGTCATTCTTTCAACATAGATGGCGCTGAAAGCGAGAAAACTACATAGCAGTACTTGGGCAAGCGCTGATCTAAAACTAAGTTACTCTTTAATTGTTACCATATACGTTTACATTTGATACTATTAATGTATATATGTAACATTATTTTATGGACATACTGTATTAAACTACTTCAATACTTAAAACACGCGTAAACATTAGAAACCTGAAAAATTGGCGGATTATTTTCGCGATAGGCTAGAATTCAAATTCAAACTATCACACCTTTGCCCTGTTGCAGCGATTTTCCCACATTTTGCATGGATAATTGTGAGCCACTGAGAAACCCTCAACAGAGGAAGTATAAATTATGGACAACCCATACAAGACGCCTCACAAGTCAGAAATGACTTTTACCCAAGAACACACGGGACAATGGAGTTTATCCTAGTGATAAATGAAAACACAATTTTTTTCAGTCCTTAGTAATCATCCGTTGAAAATATACATTTATTTAGTAGTGTCTGCCCGTGTCTTTAATGAATCTAAGAATGAATCAATGGCATTGTGATAGCTAAATATATGATTCATAACCCTATTGTAAAAGTATAGGTACACAAATTATCATAATTCTAATGCGTACTCAACCAACTTCAGGGTTGAGAGTTTAGTGTTTTGAATTACAAGTTGCGAAAGTATGCAAAAGTAGACAAATTTGTGCAAAAAAATTATGCAAAAGCATGCAAACGTATGTAAACGTTAACGAAATGATTGGAAAGAATACTAAATCGTGTGTTGCTGCTACTTATGTAGACGTCTGTAAAGATGTTTAAATTCAAAACCTTCTTTTACCCCATGATTAGAGCGTATAGGCTTCGGCCTGAGACGCACTTAAGAGTCTTCCCTACCTAGACCCACATCCCGCACACTCTTAGTTTGAAGTTATGTTAGGAAAAAAAATCGTGCCCAATAACAGTTGGTTTGTGCCTGACGACGGGAACAGATGCCAGTTACCGAAACGTCACAACTGTTTTTGACGTGACAACGTCTAATAAATCGATGAACGCCGGCTGCACGCACGGAAAAGGATGACTCATTGTCCCGTTACGCTCATTGTCCCGTTACACTGTGTCCAGTTACGCTCATTGTACGCTTGCGCCGCATCTACCTCTCTTCCACTCGATTGTAACAACCATCGATTTTACTTTTTCGAGGCACACTAAACTTGAAACACTCCAATTCGTTTCGAATTAATGAGGGCAAATAAAAGTAAATTTATCAATTAAATTGTAGATTTCATTTTACTCCTTTGTATCCATACAAAATAGTGATAATTCAATAAAAATTATTCAATTTTATTAATAAAAGTATGCAATCATTTCATCAATGTTTTGTTATGACGTTGTCACGTTAAACTATCGTCCGTAAACCGAGTTTACAGACAACCATTTTTTTTTCTTTGTAAATCTATTGTGTTCGTCGGTGTCCTCATCGCTGTGTTGTCCATAGTATCTGTTTATCTTTATCGATGTTTTTGTATACCTATTTGCTGCGTTGTCCAGGTTTTGTTGTCCGTCTGCGTTTACTGTTGTTACTGAAAATGTCTCGACGTTGTAAGCCCTTTGAGTTCGTCTGAAATTCTTGTGTGTCTGATATTTAAGTTTGAATGTGTTCGTCTGTGCTTTCTTCGTTTTTTTTGTCCATAATACCTGTTTAGGTCATCGTTGGGTTTACTGTTTGACATCAGCTGATTCAGGATTGTTTTCTGTGGGTTTATGTTTACAATTTTTATATCTTGTTTTGCATTTATGAATTTTTCTCACGAAAATCAGTGTAAAATTACAATGTATTAAATTAATTGCTATTTGGCACCCAGTTTACATCACTTGCCTTTCTGTGGGAGTGTGGTGAGGTCCCTCTAGCTGGGGATACGTCAATTTCGTACTAAATACACTATTCTAAAGTTTCGTAACACAACTGGAAACTGAAATTTCTGTTTTGTTTTTTTATAAAATTTTAAAACACAAAGCTTTAACATAATTTAATAATTTTGTTTTACTAGAATTAACATTAAAGCATTTCGAATCGCACGATTAGGTACGGTACGATACCAGGAAAATTCGCGCATTCGTTTCGCGATAGGCTAAAAATTCCAAAACCAACATATTTTAGCAGCTTCTCCTATTGGGCACTGTCCATCTGGACGATCCTGGGCCAGTGAGAAACCCTCAACCAAAGGGCGTTGAGGCGACTCACAAGTCAGCAGCCAATGAACTGGAGTTATTTGCCCGAATATGCAGAGGACTGAGTATAAGTATTTCATCCTGAAGGTCATCGAAACCAGTGGATTTTTTTTTTCCCCAGTCCTTACTTACGGCATAAAACCTATTGAGACCAAGATGTTGAATTTCGGTTCCTGATCTGTATGGGGCATGTATCTTTCGCGAAAGAAAAAAAAAATCGGTTCGCTCTTTAGACTTCGTTAAGGTATGACTGCGCTAGCAATTGTTCCCTTTGTAATAGGCGGCCGTCTGCAAGAGAAAGCCATATTCCCACTTTTAGCTGAGCCATCACGGACGGTTTGCATCCGCGCTGAATGATTTGCGATCTCTGTGAGCTGGCGGCAGACGTTGCACCTGAAAACAAAACCCACAGCCAACCGATGGAACACAGCTGATGCTACAAAGTTCTAGCAACACGCCTGGTCTGGAGATCCTTTTCCGCGGGAAAATGCGCGGACTGTTCGCTGATCTGCTCTCGCATTCAGCGCTGCAGCGAACAACGCGGCGCTGGCGGGACGAAGCGGCCTCGTGATTGGAAACGTGCGTGGTTTGCGACAGGCGGCTGGAAGGGGGGGGGGGGGGTCACGGGGCTAGGGAGGGGGGGGGAAGAGGGGCAGGAGTCGGTGATATGGGTCCGCCGAGGAAAGGGGGTAATTGATACAAACCGCGCGAACAGACGCGGCGCCTCCGCGCCTGGATTGTGTTTGCAGGTGAGGGTTCTCCACTTGTGTATTGGACAGGCCTCTCTCCTCCTGCATGCTGGGTGCGACAACCGCCTACACGCCTCGGACGAACACGCACTCATTCAGATCTTTTTTTTTCCTGCGAAAACAAATCCGTTCGCTCATTAGTAGGAACAGGCATTTTTCGCGAAAAGATCTGCTCACCTATTAGACTGCAACAAGGTATACCCCCACCTGTGGTTTCTTCCTTGTGATTGGCGGCCGTCTGCGAGAGAAGTCGTTGCCTTGTTTGGCCGAGCCATTCAAGACGCATTTGCTTCCGCACTGAATTACTGTGATTGGTGTTGTTACAATCGATACGTATCTGAAAGAAACCCACCCAATCACGAAACACAGACGATGCTACAGTGTTTTAACTTTCAGCTAGTCTCAAAATCTTTTCGTGAAATCTGCATGGCCCTACTCATTACGCTATCGATAAGCAGATACCGGGGAAAAAAAAAAAAAACTCGCGGTTTTCATTTCGCTACAGACCAGAATCCAAATACGTTTAACTTTTATTCTCTGCTTCAGTGATTGGGGCAGAGCTTACCTGAAGGACTGTGAGCCAATGAAAAACCCCTCACTAAAAGAAGTAGCGAATCAAAAGCACCCCAGTTAACATGTGTCACGAGTCAATAGCCAATGAGCAGTAGGGTAAAGTAAGGTAATTTCGTGATAAAATTAATTTTTCGCTAATAAATATTGTTTTATTCAAGAATTACTGTCGTATTTGGGCAAAATTGTTTAACATTTGTGTAATACTAACATTATAAGTAATATACTTACCATTATATACATCTTTTCAACACAAAATTTAATTTCAAATTTTAAATGGTTTGACAGGTAATTTCGTGATATGGGTATCTAATTTCGTGATAGGGGTTAGGCAATTTCGTGATACAATAACAATACAAATATTTTCAAACAAATACCAACTATAATAACAAATAATATAATTTTAACTTGTAACATGCATTCTAATTGCTGTTTTCTTCATTTCATCATAAAAAAATGTTCAAATAACCTTCGAAAAATTAGGTTTAGTCTAGTTTATTTAGATGCTTACCTCGCTCAACTCACTTTCAGCATTAGCACAATTATCACACATGAAAACTAGTTCCCCAGAATCAGCAGGTTGGCACTCTTCGTGATAAGGCATCAAGCAATAACAGCATTGTACCCATTTAGCGCCATTTCTTATTTGAACGTCTCTGAAATAACTGTTCCCGCACATACCACAGATCCAATCTTCATCAAGAATTTGGACTTCCTTTGATTTTGTCTTGCATTCGCGAAGTTCTGGACCAGATATGGACGGTTCTAATGTTGGTGTTGAAGCTTTTGAAGTTGATGGGACAATCTTGGAAGTTGATGGAACAGCCTTGGAAGTTGATGGAACAGCCTTGGAAGTTGATGGGACAATCTTGGAAGTTGATGGGACAGCCTTGGAAGTTGATGGGACAATCTTGGAAGTTGATGGAACAGCCTTGGAAGTTGATGGGACAATCTTGGAAGTTGATGGGTCAGCCTTGGAAGTTGATGGTGTAGCCTTAGTAGTTGATGGGACAGCCTTGGAAGTTGATGGGGTAGCCTTAGTAGTTGATGGGACAGCCTTGGACGTTGATGGGGTAGCCTTTGTGGTTGATAAGATATCCTTCGATGATGACATTACAGGATTCGATGTTGGTAGGGCAGCATCTAAAGTTGAAGTGGCAGGTCTCAATGATGCGTATTTTATTGACCCCAAGATGGTAATTTATCCTACTGGAGTAAGGCATCTTGCACTTGAGTCTCGCTTTTTCTTTCCTTTGTTAATGAGGGTGTCTTTTGACATTGATGGCAGGACCAAGATCTTGTCAGCTACCAATATCTGATCCTTTTCCGGCTGTTCTTGAGGTAGAGGCTTGTTCGTTAGTTTGGAGGGTTCAAAAGTTTCCTTAGGAATAGCACACTTGTTGAATGGATAAATTCCCGTTTTCTTGAAAGAATTTGTAATGTTCTTAGTACAGAAGCTCTCAATAAAGGCAGTATTCATAATCGTATGAAAATTTGTTCTATTTGATTTTTCCATTGGATTTTCCTTCATGTAGGAGTTAAGACGTTGACCCCAATGCGATTTTAGGGATTTGTAAACTCCTACATCTAACGGTTGCAAAAAATGAGTTGTATGGGCTGGGAAAGTAAATAAGAAAATCTGATTTTCTTTCGCAAACGAAATAACTTCAGGGTTAATATGCGATGCGTGTGAATCCATGAAGAGGATGACTGGTCGAGCAGGAGGAATGGAGGCTACAAATAACTGGAACCATTCAAAGAACAGATCACTGGTAATCCACCATTTTGGAGACAACTTCACTATTGCATTAGGCAAACAATCTCTCTTTAGGTTATCGTTCCACCTGACACCTTTGAAAATAATCATAGGCGGAATCCATGTCCCATTTGCGCACACACATCCCAAAAGTGTATGTGATTCTCCCCTGTCTGCATAAACTCTCTTATAAACATATCGCTTTCCCACTGCTGTTACAACTTTGTTTGCTTTCACGACATACGAAAGACCTGTTTCGTTACAGTTCCAAAGCCTATCAGGTGCTTCTTTGATATCCAATCGGTCCAGTAATTCCTCTAATTTAATATAAAAATCCCAAATGATTTCTTCATTTGCCATAGAAGCCCTGTATGCTGCAAGGTTTTCTGGAGCTCTTAATGAGAGGTTGTACCTACTCTTGAAATTTGTCCACCACCATTTGCTAGCACTTTCACTGTCGGAATTTAATAAATTTTCACGGCCGGCACTTTTTGCGAGTTCATATGCTACTTTCCTTACTGTAGAAACAGTTAAACCAAATCCTAACTCTTGCATCTCTATGATGTAATTATACAGACTAATTTCTAGGTTTGAAGTGAGAGCGAATGGTCTTCCTAGTTTTGGCAGAGGTTCATTTCTGTTTTCACAGGGGATATTTTTTAGATAGTCTCTTAGTGTACTCCATGGCACACCCATTTCCTTGGAGGCTTTATAAAGTGAACAATTTTGTTGTTTAACTAATTCAGCAGCTGCAATTAACTGTCTGGAGTCATATTTGCTGTATTTACTTCTTGCTTTATTCATCATTCAACTGAAAAATAAAAAAAGAGCCAATGTATTTTTGTGATAGCATATAGGTAATTTCGTGATATAGGTAATTTCGTGATATAGGTAATTTCGTGATATAGGTAATTTCGTGACACACTATAATTAGCTTTCTAAGTGAAACTAAGTTATTGTAAACTTAATTTACAACACAAACTCTCATAATGATTTTGTTCTAACAAGCTTAGAAAACTTACAAGATCAATTCATATTAAAGGCTTTGAAAATTTATCTTTAGCAAGGACAAAAATGCTAAGAAACGCCATGAACAACATAAGCAATAACAACTGTATGCAGAAGTGCAAAATCATAAAATTATTCACACTGTAAGAGGTTTATATTCTCTACAAAACTGTGTATTAAATGCTAACATACCATGTACATGGATCCTTTTATGAATATTCGAAGTTAAACCTGCAAAAGAGTACTCATATTTAACGAAACTTTGCTCACTTTTACGAAAACTTTTGTTTTGTGACGTTGACGCATTCCAAGACATGAACGATACATACCACACTATTTAGCGGAGAACGCTGAAACTACCAGACCAAAATGCAGCTCCAAAAAACCGCTGGTATTTTCGTTACAAACGTCATAAAAAATGTCACGAAATTACCTGTGTCATGAAATTACCTTACTTTACCCTACAGCAGTACCTAGAGGATAGTAGAGTTTGGCCTAGATGTAATTGAAACCGCCATAAAGTATGCTTGTGCTACCGATTGTTCCCACGTAATTGGTGGCCGTCTGCAAGATAAGCCATTGCGCTATATGGCCAGGTCATTCTTGCGCACTGGATGGCTGTGATTGGTGTGCTGACAGTAGATATGCACCTGAAATAGACACAGCCAACCACAAAGCACTGACGAAGCTACAAAGTTTTAACACACTACTGGTCTGAAATGGCCCTACTGAGGATTCAATATCTGCCAGATTCGCGTATTTTCTATCATCAGGCTAGACTCCATGCACTTGTACATAAATAGGTCGTGGTACTGGTACTAGAAAAAAATAGCAGTTATTAGGCTATTTACGTTCAGGATAGACTTCAGACTCGTGCAAATGGCGCCAATTTCATTGGCTGCTGACTCGCGAATCGTCTGAACTTGTTTGCCTGTGATACGATACTTCTTCGGTTGACGGTTTCTCGTAGGCCCAGAGTCGTCGTCTAGATGAACAGCGAGCCAACAGAAAGAGCGGCTTAACGGTATATGTATGTTTGTGGAGTTTTCCCGGTGTCTAAATCATGTGCTTAATAGGGGATTGGCCAGCCACGACCAACCACCGGGTCAATCCTGCGCGGACACAGAGAGATCCTGGACGGCAGTTTCCTCCGTATTGGTATCGCGGGTTTGCTCCCGAGAGTCTCAGACTTATTGCTTAATCAGGCAACACCGCCGCAGGGTGAGCTGCAACTGTACTGTCGTCACAGCCATTGCGGGCCTCGAGGTCCGAGTGCCAGATCCGGGCATCGAACCGCGGGCCCGCGTAGAGTTCCAGGCCGCGGATTGCCGCCCCACTACCTCTAGTTGTGAAAATATATATTAGGTTTCAATGGCGATGTAGATAACGGATGTTTGGTTACCCTGAGGTGTTTGTGAGTTGGGTTTCTTTGACGGGGTTGCAGTCAGGACTCGAACCCGTGCTGTGCTGAGGGCGATTTCAGGATCACGGTGGGAGAATGTGTGTGTTAGTGTGATTTGGGTTCGTGGGTTCGAATCCCAGTGGAGAAAGTTTCAGCGGGCTGCCTGCCCTGCGCTCTCTATTTCGGGTGTGTAGGTTGTTAGCTGGCTGTGGTGACGCGCGCGTGGCGCTCCCCGAGGTCAGGCGGCGGGATCCCGCAACTAAACAAACCAAGCAAATTGGCGCGGCGCATGCGCACGTCCACTTGGGTGAACATAGAGCCTTCTCTCCTTGCAGCGCCTGGACGCAGGACCGGCGCACTTCTTCCCGAGCGTACGAGGCGTGATCAAAAAAAAAAAGAAAAACTACTGTGGATAAAATTTAACAAAAAAATGAATTGGACGCAATACATATTGGAATACTTCAAAACAGATCCCAGTGAGGAAATTACGTTTTCTATAATTTTTTTTCGGCCCCTTAAAATTCCATTAAGTAAGCAAAATATGTATGTATCGCCCGATGCGTGTTTCCATGCTATACATAGAGACCTGAAAAATTCGCGGGTACATTTCGTGTTATGCTAAAATTCAAATAATTATACCTTGGTGCGGCTTCTGGCATTGGTTGGTTCACTGTTAATCTGGAGGACAGAGGGCCAATTAGAGACCCTCACTCATAGAAATGTCAAATCACAGGTTACTTAGTCGAGACGACTCACAAGTCAGCAGCCAATGTACAGTTGGCATTTGCCCGAGTGTGTAGAGGATATACTGAAGTTCATTGAACCCGCGAATTTTTCCGGTCTCTAGCTTTACAATATGCAAAATTTCTTTGTCAAGAAAAAATTAAAATTCCATTGTTATATGACAACAGCGCACAAGAAACTAGGAACAGTGCTAACGGCAGTCGGTGTGTGCTAGAAAGAGCTGGAAAATAAACCCATTTACTTTCACACTGCAATCTCAAGAGTGGATTTTTTTTTTGACGTGACAACGTCTAATAAATCGATGAACGCTGGCTGCACACACAAAAAAGTGTCCCATAACGCACATTGTCCCGTTACGCTGTGTCCCGTTACGCTCATTGTACGCTTGCGCCACATCTATCTCTCTTCCACTCGATTGGAACAACCATCGATTTGACTTTTTCGAAGCACATTAAACTTGAAACACTCCCATTCGTTTCCTACTTTTCCTATCATCGTCCTATATTTAACAGAATAACACAGATTGGAAGAAGTTAAATAGCAAACATGTATAAAAGTTATAGTTAAAATAATCTCTTCGTTAAAATAATAAACATATTTGAATTAATGAGTGCAAATAAAAGTAAATTTATCAATTAAATTGTGGATTTCATTTAACTCCTTCTCTGTATCCAAACAAAATAGTGATAATTCAATAAAAATGATTCAATTTTATTCATAAAAGTATGCAATCATTTCATCAATGTTTTGTTATGACGTTGTCGCGTCAGGGCCGGTGCAAGGTAAATTGGCGCCCTAGGCGAAAAACCTTAATGCCATCCCCCCCCCCCCGGACACCCCAAAAAAATTTCCCTTGCCTCAAAATACATCACGTAAGCCTAAGATTTTGTCAACAATGAAATGTAAGCAGGCTTCTGTTTTTTTTATTTTTACTTTTTTACTTATTACAAATCATAAACAGGTCACCGTGTACTTTAAATAATTACTTATATCAATATTAACATTCCAAACTGTTACAAATATCCATTTTCATCTAGTTTCAATAATTGTTAAAAAAAATATTATATCAGCTGTTATGTGTCGTGCTGCGCCGCCCCCAGCTACTTGGCGCCCTGGGCGGTTGCCTAGTTCGCCTGTATGGACGCGCCGGCCCTGTGTCACGTTAAACTATCGTCCGTAAACCGACTTTACAGACAACCAATTTTTTTTTGTAGGCTTGAGGAGTCGCGGAGGACCCGGCGGTTAGACGCTTCTGCGCCCGAGATAGCGGCCATAGAGATTGCAGGCAGCTCGGCGGGAAAGACTGGCCAGGATGATATTGAATGGTCGCGGCACGTAGCTCGCTAGGGGGTGGACGTTTGGTCGTTCATCACGGGGGGGGAGGGGGGGGGATGGGAGGCGGTTGAGGGAGAAGGGTAAGGAAGTGGTGGGAGTACGTAAATCCCTGGACGTGCCCGACAAAACAACCCCCACCCACGGCGTCTTCCGCGAAACTTGATTGGGCTTTGAGGTGTCGCCCCGGGACAGCGAAATACGTGACGACACAATCCAGTGATATTGAGGTCGAAGGAATACGCCATTGCCTGCGGCGAAGTTCCGTTCCACACGGAAAAATAAAACTATTTTTTTTTTTCTGAACTTTTCCAAAAAAAATTCCTTCGGAAACCAGTTGCAGAGAAATAGTAATATTATATGATAAATATTATAACTATGCACAACATATGACTATGTTTATTTTTGTATACATGAAATACTTGATGTAAGCTTTTGGACATACACCATTGCTAAGCACATGTAGGCTATGTCTGTAGAAGAAAACTAAAAAAAAAAAAAACCAAAAGACAGAAAACACAAATTAAGCAAAAATTGCTGTTGTCAACAGGATATAAACACCACATAATATTCCATAACAGGAATATGGTCAACAAACAAAGAAAAACAAAGAATAATGGACTAAGAGAACGAAAAAAAACCACAAATGATGAATTGAACCCCAAAAAAATTTAGCACAACAGTTGAAACGAGACAAAAACGCAACAAAACGAAAAGACGAAACAAACACAATAGTTTTCCAAAACAGAAACAAGCGACGTTTCGGGAACTGCTTCTGCTCCCGTCCTCAGGCAGAGACGCACATGGTACGAAAACACAAGTGCGACAGTTTACATAGGCGTGCGCACGGTAGGTGCCACAGGTGCCTTGGCACCACCATTAGGGTTAACGGTATTTTGTTTTTTACAAGCAGAAATAATACATACTTACAAAAATCCGTATTATTTCCACAAAAAAATGTTTTCCAATCGTGTCGAGTTACAGATATGTGCTCATAACACTATCAGTATATCATTTATCAATCTAACCAACTATGCACACGGAAACAAGCCAGGTGCAATTACTTGTGTTGTACACGCGGGCCGCGGCTACGAAACTTCTGAAATGTAAATACTTCTCATAGTCAGGGGTGCCCACAAGGGGGGGGTAACGACGCAGACTGCGTCATTAAAATTTCAGGGGGGGGGGGGGTTGGTTAAAAAACGAGAAAAATGTATATATTATTTGTATAATTATAGCTTCTAATGTGAAAATACGTTTATGGTGCTTTGATAATTGAAAGGGATCTTGTAAATCAAATTGGCAACCCCGCACTTTCCTCAACAAAAGCAGTTTGGCATATGTCGGTTCAGGATGGAAATATTACCTGATATGATCAAAATTATTATTAGAAAATCAGTTTTAATTAATGCAAAATGTGATAAAATATAATACTAAAAAGTATAATATTATAAAATAATTGAGTAAATCATTGAGAAAAAAGCATAAAAAATTTCGGGGGGGGGGCATCATTAGGTTAGGGGGGGGGGGGGTGAGTCATAGTGTTTGGGGGGGGTGGGCACCTCTGTCATAGTTATCCTCGAATGACATGGAATGCGCGCTCGGTGTCCACTGTTCACTCCACTCGGCAGGCGCACGGAATAATAGCCGCCGTCCGCCAGGATTTATTTTAAAAAAGAGAGTTTAGTTAGTTAAAAGGATAGGCTTACTTGATGACTTATATGCAGTCGCCTACAAAACATTTTTGTTGTATTCCAAAAGTTAAAACTTTTGCCCACTCTTATTTTTGTATTTTTATTATTTTAATATTTTACATGTTTAAGATATGTTACAAAAACTCCCTTGATTTGTTGATTTTAAAACTTAACATTTTAGAATGTTTTTTCTAGCATTTATTTGGCGTCTTCAGAAAACATGTAAGAACGGTTTTTCAAAACCACCAGCATGAATTCCGTGCAAACAATTTGTGCAGTTTACTTTATGCCTCAACAAAGCTTAAAACTATGAATAGTTTAGTAGTTTTCCTGGTGATTATAACGTTCAAAGCCATAGTTCCTCATAAAAAAATGTTAAAATTTTTACATCTGTGCATTTAATGTTTTTGTTCGGAAACACCTTAAATAGCACCATTTTGCTCTTTCAAATCCAAATTTTTCCGGGGGAGGACCCCCGGACCCCCCGCTTTAGGCTCGGGTCCGTGAATGACAGGGCTGTTGTGTAATCTGGCACCACCAATACTGAAGTCCTGCGCACGCCTATGGCGACAGACATACGTGTGCTTAGCAATGGCGTATGTCCAAAAGCTTACATCTTCATGCACTCCCCATTGAACAAATCTTTCAAAGATAATATACATGAAATACGTTCTTCGAGATTATACTGAGTATTTGTTACGAAAATTGGCGCATTATTTTACGTTTTAATTGATGTTTTGTTCAAGCATAATTTTTTTTAAACCATGAAAAAGATAATCGAACATCCAACAATTTTACTACTTTTTGTTGTATCATGCGTATTATTTACGCAGTTAATACTGGTAAGTTGTTCAGGGAACCGTCTGAAAATAACTTTTAACTATTTAACTATTGGAGGTATTGGGACAGCACAAAGCATGAATGTACATGTCAAAATACGAACCCAGTATTACTGCGAACACTATTTTGTAGTGATACAGTTGTTTTCACGTGAATGTAAAAAATTACAAATATCTGTTATTTTTACATTAATATTTCTGTTAAATTTTCGAAAAATTAATACTGTTAATGAACACACACTTTGCGGTACGCGGCAAGGTAAAAAGCCCAGTCACAATGTTAATATTTTTTCTCCGTCTTTATTTCAGAACAGAATTTGAGGATTAATACTGTAAAAAAAATGGTTTCCAATTTTCTCCATAAAATAATGTAGGACAAACAACCCTTAAGTAATTTTTAAATCATGTCAAACTATCAAAGTTTATTTTTGGTCTGAACTATCTCAAACTTTTCAATTTTAATCTCATTAAAAAAAATTTAAATTATGCATCACAGTGTGATATGGCATTTTAGACTGGTGATTTAGTACATTTTTTTTTACCTCATGCCATCTATAAATTTTACTTTCATTAACACTAGTTACATCATACAATTTAATTTTAGTGATTTTAAAAGTTATAGACACATCATCTGCTTTTTTTATGTAATATTATTTTACATACGGCATTTGCATTAACATTATTTCAGTTATTGCACATTTATAACCTCTTTAATCGCCCATGTGTTATACGACATTTTAAATATTTGCCTGGCGGAAACGGACGCCATTTCCGTTTTCGCTAGGCGAGTTCTCATTGGCAGATTCCGTTGAAAATCCGAATTATTTTAGAATCCATCATATATTGCAAATGTATACACTTGAAATACGAAACTCTGGACACAAAATTTAACGTAAAATTCTTATAAATAATGCCGAGAGTGATAAATACACATTACACAATACGCTTTCGACTTAATTTCTTGACGCGAATCACGCGTAGTTTCCGCACCCGCCGCTAGAATTCGCTGCCGGGGCAGCTACGTAAACCATCGCATCATTCTGTTAGTGTACCGAAATGTTTAACTATAAAATGAAAACGGCTCCGATAAAAGCGAAATGGCTTGGAACAAAAAAAAATTGCTGAGCCCCGGGCTCTGGACCTGATTTTTCGACCAGGAATTTTTTTTATTAGAATACCGGCCATCTTGTTAATGATATAAAGTTTCCGTTTTAACTTTGTGAGCTGTGGCTCGCGCCATCTTTCACAGATGGCAGCACCGCGGTTACACGAGGAGTGTGATGAAGGACAACGGCCGTGTCAATGATCGGTAGAGACCGGAAAAATTTATTTCGCGATAGTGTAAAATACAAATCGTTATACCTTAACGCTGCCTCTGCTATTGGCTCACAACTCACCTGGATGACTCTGGACCAATTAGAAAACACCCAACCAAAGCTGTATCGAATCACAGGCTGCTGCGCTGAAACGTCTCACAAGACAGCAGCCAATGAGTGGGTGGCATTTGACCGAGTGTACGTAGAACTATGGAGTTCATCCTACAGGTCATTGAACCCGCGAATTTTTCCGGTCCCTAATGATTAGAGCCACGGAATTTTCGCGCATTCATTTAGTCGCAAGCTAAAATGCAAACCTCCACACTGTCGCACTGTGTTCATGATTGGACCGCAGTTATCTGGACACTCCCCTCTACGACCGTGAGCCAACGACGTCCAGCTAGGAGAGAAGTAAGCGAATCAGGTAGTGCCAAATAACAAGGATAAAAATGTTCTCGCTAAGAAATCAACCAATGGGAAAGGAAACATGGGTCGAGCACACCTATAACTTTGAATTCTATCCTGAGGCCAGAGGAATCTGCGAAATTTCCGGGACTCTACTAATGATCGGCGAGACGCCTGGACTGTTCCGCCCACGGCCCCGAGTGTTGCGGTAGCCGCTGGAAGGGGCTGTCCCCCCAACCCCCCGGACGCAGCGCCGAGGTGCAATCACGCCCGCCGACAAGCCACGTTTCACGCGCCATCGCCCCAGCGGCGCGCCCGAGCGGCGCTAATGAAGTGTTCGCGTCTACTGCGTGGGTCGTGACGCAGCGCATCATCATCGCCTCATCAGTTCGCACCACGCGGGATCACTATTAGGCGGTGTTACATCCTTCATGTCTTGTATTAGGGATAGGAAAAAATCGCGGGTTCATTTCGCGACAGGCTAAAATCCAAATCGTTACACCTCAGTGCTGCCTCTGCTATTGGCTCACAACTCACCTGGATGACTCTGGGCCAATTAGAAACGCCCGACCAAAGCTTTATCGAATCACAGGCTGCTACGTTGGGACGTCTCACAAGACGGCAGCCAATGGGTGGGTGGCATTTGACCGAGTGTACGTAGAACTATGGAGTTCATCCTGCAGGTCATTGAACCCGCGAATTTTTCCTATCCCTAATTATAACCTTTATTCTTTCGATGAGTATTATTTTGGTTCGTCAATTTCAACAATTTAATCACAAGACCGGACTTGACGAAGAAAGAAATAACAAGGCAGTCATGGGAAATTGTCGACAGAAGTGAAAACGTAAAGGCTTTGTTTTGCCCCTACCAATAATAACTTTAAAATTAGAAGAAATATGAACTTAAATCCACCAATAATCAACATTCACCAAGTAAATAAACAAACAAAAGAAAATCGCCCAACGTGCTCAATTTAACTTCCCTTTCTGCTACTGCAGCATGTCGGTGACGCGAACCCATGAGTTAGTTGCCCCTACCAAAAAAAAAATCGTTAAACGTGGCTACAGAAGTTTCCAATTCAAAAAAATTTCAAACACTTAACTATACTCGGCATCACAAAAATCACACGTCTGCGAAAAATGAGCTTCGATACGAAGTTCCCCTCCCCCCCCCCCCCCCTTCCGAGTGAAATACGTATAACACAAACGTTTCATGAGAGAAGAAGAGAGTGGCTTCATGCGGAGGCGTGGATAAGGACGAGGACGCTGCACTGCCGAAAGAGACGATCGCCTTTATCGTCTCGACGTCTTTGCGCAGCGCTGAGTGAGCTGCGACGGCTGGAAGAAGGTCGCGAGGAAGGAAAGACGCTGCTACGGCACGGCATCGCAAGGGAACGGTTGTAGTTCGCCCGTTAGTTGGAGTCTCGACCAGTGGAAGAATGCGCTCTCCTCGGGTGAGGCGAAGGTGCGCGAAGGAGAGTGTGCCGAAGGAGACGGTGGAACATGGAGACGGTGGAACATGGAGATGGTGGCACATGGAGACGGTGGCACATGGAGACGGTGCAACATGGAGATGGTGGCACATGGAGACGGTGGCACATGGAGACGGTGGAACATGGAGACGGTGGCACATGGAGATGGTGGCACATGGAGACGGTGGAACATAGAGACGGTGGAACATGGAGATGGTGGCAAATGGAGACGGTGGAACATGGAGACGGTGGAACATGGAGACGGTGGAACATGGAGACAGTGGAACATGGAGACGGTTAGTGCATGTCCATCGACGGCCAGACCGAGCTTGTGCGCGCGCTCCCCCGAACTGTCGGCGCTCGCGAACCAGGTCCGCCAACGGCTCGCCGACAAACCACAGATAAGTAGCTTGGCTTCTGGGTTGTAGTCGTGTCCTTAGGGGAATAATTCACTGACGTTTCGGTCGATATTGCAGTCGCCATCATCAGGGAGAAGTATAGAGTAGGTTAACTGCTCCCCGATGATGGCGACTGCAATGTCGACCGAAAAGTCGGTGAATTATTCGCCTAGGACGCGGCTACAACCCTGTAAGCCAAGCTACTTCAGACAATGGCCGTGAAAGCCTGCGAACATTATTAAACCACAGAGAGATCCTACAACAGCCTGGCTTCTTACGTGCGGTGTTTCTGTCGACGATGGGTTCGCATCAAGAGAGCCGTCTGCCAGGGCGCGCGCGCACACACACACACACACACACACACCTATACAAAAACAACCACACACACACACACGGTGCGTAGAGCTCCAGGGAAAAAAAACAGGGCGATTTCAAACTAGTCAAGATACATCTGAGTGGGGCCTGCTTACGAAAAGCGTTTAATGCTTTGAGGGCCGAAAAGTACTTTTCTTTTCGGATTAAGTTTTTTAAACTGTATTTTCATAAGAGTTAAAATGGCTATAAACGCGTGTTTTTCAGAGTAATACAACAGGTGCAGATTCTTGAAAGCCCTTAAGAGCCTTGAATTAAACCTTTATCTTCATTTCTCCGTCTTATAATATTACGGTTACGGCTCAAATTTCACAGTTGTTATCCTATTGAGGACGAGAAGACTCCGCGCCAGTTCAAAGCCTTGCGCTTAGAGGCTATACCGCGCTAGAAGCACCAGCGAGCGTCGCGCTTATCGTCATTAACACATACACCCCGACCAGACGGCCTGCTTAATGCGCGACAAGGCTCTTTCCCACACCGCCCTTTAAAGCTGTTTCCTACGCCGCATTAACTGCAAGGCATTATCTGGAAGAGGTTGGCCTCCCTGTTGTGCGGTGGCTGGCGAGAAGTCCAGAACCCACCCCTTTTTTAAACACTTACAAACAAAAATGCATTACATTTATTTATTTCTTATTTGATTTAATCACTTTTCAAAATTTGAATAATATTTTATTTTTAATAGGTGCAATTTTTGTGATGTTGGGTGTATTATTCACAATTATGTTTTTTAATTTATTAATGATTGATGTTCTTTCTTTGGTTATTTTCTATTATTTTACGGCCCCATTGACCCTCCTCTCCCATGAAAGATGTTGAGTTCCTAAAAAAACGTCCTCCCCCACATTTTTTTTTTTTAATTTTTGACTTGGATACGCTCTTCATTGCCCATGGTTTATGGTTTTCTGGTTTATTGACGTGATAACGTCTTATAAATCGATGAACGCCGGCTGCACGCACGAAAAAGCATGACTCATTGTCACGTTCCGCCTGAGCCGAGCGTGCAAGCGAGAGCGCGGAACAAGCGATATAGAGGCACGATCGGCTTGTGACGCATCTATCTCTCTTCCACTCCATCGGCCGATGCGTCCGAGTAGAAGAGAGACAGCGGCAGCACACAACCTTCACGTGAACTGTTTTGTCAACTGTTTATAAAGTGAAGTGAAAAGTTAATGTGCTTTCCATTGTTTATTACAACAACAATTTCTGCAAAACAGGTAATTAATTCTTGCATTTTAAGAATTTTATTAGCGATATAATCTCATATATTTGTTCTTTGATTATTAAAAAAACAAGGCATCGGTCGACGAATGCAGTAATAATAGGTTACGTAACAATTTTGACTAAAAAGTTATTATCTCATATAAGCGATCGTATAAAAAGTCAACTGCTTTTATTTAGTATTAAATAAAAAAAATGATCGTGCGTAGCTATTAATGTAAGATTAAAAATTAATGTTTAACCTCACACATGTCATAACAATGTGTCTAAAATGACAAGTTGAACCAGCCAACCACCGTGCGAGAAAATCTTCTATAATATCAAACAGGTTAAGGCGAGTTTTTTAAATGCAGCAATTTAAAAAATTTTATTTATTTGTCCAATTTTGTCATTTCAAATTAACAATTTATTGTCATTTATTTGATTTTAGTTTATTTCTATAACTAATTGTTCGTGATTATATTTAAACAAATTATTTAAATTAAATTTGCAAAAACTGTAAATAATATTTGAAAATTAAAAAGTATGCAATTTTTCATCAATGTTTTCTTCTGACGTTATCACGTAAAATTATCGTCCGTAAACCAACTTTACAAAAACTTTACAGACAAACCCCCCCCCCCCCCTTTTTTTTGTTGGTTATTGTAGTTTATGAAATTTTAGATAGTCGTAGATATGTATATTTTAAGGATATTGTTAATTTTTTGCCTATGTATTTCATAATGATCATTTTTTATAGATAATATAAGTACTACAACTTATCCTCTATCAAATGTAAACAGAATAATTTGTCATTTAATTGTTGACTTGTATGAATAGTTGGATAAAGTATTAACTGTCTCACATTCATTTGAAATCTAAGTTATTAGTTAAAATGCTTAATTTCATTTTGGGAAAATTAATCGAATTTCACCATTTGTTTTTATTTTGTTTCACCTTGCTGAAAAGCTATTCAGGGAACGGTTTGCAAATGACTTAACTCGTGGAGGTATCCGCGCATTTATGATCTGTGTTGTCCTAGTACCTCCAATAGTTAAAAAAGCTTTTTGTAAACGGTTCCCTGAATAGCTTCCCCGAATTAACTGCCCATATTAATACGCATGATAAAAATAAATAATGTCCAATACTGTTAAATATTCGATTATATTTTCCATTGTTGAAAATTTATGGTTGAATGAAACATCAATTAAAATAGAAAATTATGGCGCCAATTATCATAAGATGTATTATCTCGAAAAACTTATTTCATATACTCAAAAATAATAACATCCATGTGTCTTGCAATGTTACAATATCTTTTTCGCAGTATCAACAAACTATTTCTTGGCCACTGGTTTGAAAATAAATCTTTTGTAAAAATTCAGAATTTTTTTTTCTGTGCAATGAACGGATGAAAGGTTGAATTGAATGGATGAAAGGTTGCAGTGAACGGGTGAAAGGACTAGAATGGTGATTATATATATCGCATGGACGCTGGCTGCGTGCCACGAGAGCAAATACGATGAACTCGCATCTGGTGTAAACGGCGGTTACGGAAGCTTAACGAACTGCAGCCTTTCGTTCTTTTTTTTTTATCCCAATCCGGCACAATTCCAGAGAAGCACGCAGTTCCAGAGTGGTTTGACCTTCAAAGCAGCAGCTGGTATACACACTGTAAAAAAAAAAAAAAAATTCACGTTAAATTTCCGAAGAAAAATAGATGATCGTTGTAAGTTTGCTGATATCTTCGTAAATCTACTGATAAACATTGCTGTGCACTAATTTTTGTACACGAACTCACAATGAAACATATTGAATGCTGACGAATAAAAAAACTTTAAAAAAATAATACTTGTTCAAGCGACAGCAATAACACGTGCGTGTTAGCCCTTTTCACGACGGAAATCCGTTTGTGATTTCCACCCAAGATCCGAATTTCCGGAACTACGAAGTATCGTTTCTTTTTTTTTTTGGGGGGGGGGGGGGCGGGTGGGGTGGAGTTTTCTTTGGACGGTCGGCGAATCAACTCTAATTTTTCTCGCCTTCGAACCCCGGAGTTAGGACTTGCCAGGTGACGTCATGCTGCGACATGGGTGACGTCACTTTTTAACCCCGCCCTCTCCATGTTGTATGCGCCCAAAACACTGTGGACATGGTGCTCGACCGAACACGTCTGATGATAGTTAGTACGCATGAATCAAATCTCCGCCGTTAAAAACACTCGCTTTAATTAAAAATTTGGTTGTCTGTAAAGTCGGTTTACGGACGATAGTTTAACGTGACGTCATAACAAAACATTGATGAAATGATTGCATACTTTTATTGAATCATTTTTATTTTAATAATAAAAGAATAAATACTTGAAATTATACCTACTAGTAATCAGATTTTTAAAAAGTAAGAATAATTAACCTTTATTACCGAAATTGTTGTTGTAATAAGCAATGAAAACCACATTAACTTTTCACTTCACTTTATAAACAGTCGACGAAACAGTTCACGTGTAGATGGCTTGTAATTAATTTTAAAAACTGGCGTATAGCTATAAAGTTTAAATGTAATTATGAACAAGTTTTCATATAAATAAACTGTAATCAAATATCTATAATCAATTATATAGATCACCATAATTGTTTAGTCAATTGTAACATGACCTATTATTACTGCACTCGCCGACAGCGTAACGGGACACAGCGTAATGGGACAATGTGCGTAACGGGACACTTTATCGTGCGTGCAGCCGGCGTTCATCGATTTATTAGACGTTGACACGTCAAAAAGAAAAAGCATTCAAAACTGTTTCCACACTGCAAATACTACACTTCAGCCAATTTTTTTTTTTTTTTTTTTTTTTTTGGGATTTAACCAACATGACGCAACAATTAGCTGAAGTAAAAAAAAAAAACAGCTGCTTCACGCATTAAGCACGTAACCATGCTGACATGACCATCCCTTGCCCTCTGACCAAGGCGAACCGCGTTAGAGTCCTAGTGTGTTATATATTTTTTTTTTATTTTTTTTTTTTTTTGCGATTGAGAAAAAGACGCGGACCTTACCGTGAGCCTAGGTGTTTTCTCTGGGTGTATCTTCCCCCCCCCCCCCCCAACGGTACCATTATTTTAAACTTTTCCTCGCTCCTCGCGTCACGCAATTTCCACCGCTCGCACATCTTCTTTGTGACCTCGATTTTAACGACACGTTAAACCACTCGTTCATTATCATGCACGTGATTGCGATCGGCCCGTGTCTAAGGCCCCCGCCAGGTAAGGAGTGAGGCGGAGAGATAGGCGCGAGGCTCGCTGGTGCTTCAAGCGCGGTGGGGATGCCTTATTTTCACAGACGAGAGAGCCAAAACCCGAAGTTCCCCGAAGTTCATGTTTTTTTCCGTATCTTGAACGTAGCTATCCTAACCAAATCAACCGTCCACAATGTTTTAAAGTGTTTATAATGTAGCTATCCTAACCTAATTGACCATTAGTATCCTTTTTATAAACACCGCCATATTTATTTACAATGAACCAAAAAAAAAAAACCGAAGATCACGTTCGGGCGTTTGGCTCTCTCGCCTGTGAAAAGTTTTCCCAGCGCGGTGTCGCCTGTGGACTGGCACGCAGTCTTCTCGTCGTGCGTAGTACAGCTGTGAAATTTGAATTATTCAACAATTTTACTATTTTAATAATAATAATTAATTTCCTTCCTTTTTTTTACACTTTAACAATATTCACTCAATTAACCAGGAAATTTAGCACTCACGAAAGCAAGCTTGTATGTGAGTGGATCTAGTCACTTCAAATTACATGCGGTATTTTGACAAATGTAAACATTTATAAATGAGAAATAAATATATAGAATATAACCTGAGCAACCTTACATTAGTTTTATAAATGATGAAGGTTAAAAAGAGCAATTTATTAAAATTCAATATAATGTATAAACAAAAAGGTATAAATTATATAATTGAATAATTAAAAATATAATTAAACAAAAATTAGTACTTATTTATTAGTGTTTGTTATATTATGCCTATAAATTATGTTCAGTTGATACCGGAAAGCTATTCGGGGAACGGTTTAAAAGTAACTTGAAACTATTGGAGGTATGGCTTGTTCGAAAGTTCTTCTAATCACTATTGACGTTTCAAATATTAACTGGCATGTTCCCGGCAGATGTTCGGCCCGTGTTCGGGTGCCGTTAGGTGCGCGTCGATCGCTCGAGCAAACACGCAGAACCGCCAACTGGTTCGCATTCGAATGAGCTGCAAATGTATGTCTGTTTGTGCACCCCGTTCCCCAACCATTCCCAGGAAGAAGCAATGGATACGTGTTGGGACTCGCAATCATCTTCCTGATTCCCGACTCACTTTCGCTCGTCAGGGGCTGCGCTCCTAAACCCCCTAATGAGTAGAGACCTGAAAAATTCGCGGGTTCATTTCGTGTTGTGCTAAAATTCAAATAATTATACTTTAGTGCTGCTTCTGTCATTGGTTCACCGTTAATCTGGAGGAATGAGGGCCAATTAGACATATTCACTCATAGAAGTGTCGAATCACAGACCACCCAGTCGAGACGACTCACAAGTCAGCAGCCAATGAACAGTTGGCATTTGCCCGAGTGTGTAGAGGAAATTGGAGTCTATACTGGAAGTCAAGGAACCCGCGAATTTTTACGGTCTCTATTAATGAGGTTGTATGCATAGAAGTTTGAAGACTGCAGCTATACAGCTTGTAAAAAAAATAATACATATTGTATTATACATATGTATCACTACAAGAAAAAAAGGAATTACACTTATAAGACAGATGAAGTATTTATTTTTGGCAGGCATATCCACATTGCCAACTGCCTTAAAAATGCAATAGTAAGAAAAATAAACATGAAATATTTGTTTAAAAAACAATAAAGCAAAATTTATAACTAAATTTGAGTTTTAAATTGCAATGCAGTAGGTAACTGCTCCCTGATGATGGCGACTGCAATGTCGACCGAAACGTCGGTGAATTATTTGCCAAGGACACGGCTACAACCCAGAAGCCAAGCTACTTCAGACAATGGCCGTGAAAGCCTGCGAACATTAATTCGTTATTGATCCAAAATAAAAATTAAAAAATTTTGAAGACCGCGGCCTAAGAGTTGGAAGAAGGGCGTGATGTGCTAGGAAAGAGGTGCTGCCAATTCGTGTTATCGAAGAACACGAGGCGCTCCGGTGTTATTCCCCGGTGGGATTAGCGTCCCAGCAGCGACAGCCAGAGGGCGTAGCACGCTGCTCGCGAACAAAGAAAGGCGAGGCAGGTGGCTCTGGCAGAACGGTAATGGGAAAACGGTGAAGTATGACGGCAGCAAAATGCTAAAAACATCTCCCGCAATCCATCCGAACGATCAGAGCCGACGGCGAACACGGCCAATGTCATTAACTTCGCGGTTAAAAAGCGGTAACGTGTAGTAACAGAAATTTAAAAATTACCTTTTTTTGGTTACAAGGAAAAGATAATAAATTTTCTCTACCCCTCCCCACATTTATATCGAATGGAAAATGTGACAGGTCAAAAATTAAATATCTGTTTAAAACTCACATAAACACCACACGTATAATTGAGTCCTTGCGCTAAAATAACATTAACATAAATAATGTTATTTTTTCTCCTCTTTTATTATTCCGTTCTCTATATTAATTTGTTTGTATGGACATTCGATAATAACTGACTCTCTGTACATTATAATAATTTTTTTTTCGACTTTTTCTAAGCACCTCAAGAAGAGTCCAGTGGAGCCAATTTTTTTGAAAATAATAATTACAATATCCCTTTCTTTACTGCTAGGAGTAAGACGCAAATTAATTATTTAAGTTTCCCGTGTTTCGAAAAGCTTTTAGAGTGTTCTTCAAGATCTTTATCCTCTTTTCTTCAGTTCTAGTTATTTCACGTTTGTTAAAAAGGAGTTCCCAAAGGCAGCTCGAAATAAGCTCCTTGTATTTGAGAAGTTTTCGCAGCCTGTATTATTCAACTTCAAGTACGGTTGGTTCGACAGTCTAGAAGGAAAACTGTTAACGTCGTGCTTACAAATTAAACGCTCAGTTAATCAGCATTTGCCTCCTATCGTAAATAATGAACTAACCCCTGTTTAAGTACACGCGTTTGTATTTCGAAGTCTATCAATAACTTTTTTCATCACTCACAATTTCAAACTATTTTTTTTTCGAAGGATGAGTTAAAAACATTAGCTTTTTCAAACAAAGAAAATTACATAAGCAAAATATGTATATATAATTGTTGAATATTAAAATATACGTACTACAATTTGATGCGAACAGGGAACTTTTGACGGTAAATTAAAACGTAGACTGTACAACAACAAAATAACAATTTTTTTCAAGAAGCATTCATATGACTTTTTTGTAGCTTACACATATTTTTTTATGAAACAACATATCGTTAGGTGTTACTCGGTTTTATCTGCATGGCACTGTTGCACTTTAGCCAAATTAGCGTTATTTTCTGGTACTGTTTCCGAATAATATTTTTTGACCCAATCACAACCTGATGTGCAATATCTAATCTCGGTAAAAAAGCACATGCATGTGTTCTCGTGTTGCAAATACTCTTACCTATAATACGAAACTCGGACATGAAATTTAACTTAAGACTTCTTAAAATAATGCCGAGCGAAGTAAATATCTACGCAAATTGTGTTTTCGACTACATTTCTGGACGCGTATCACACGTAGTTTCTACATCCGCCGCTAGAATTCGTTGCCGGAGCAGCTACGTCGACTATCTTATCATTCGATTTGCAGAGCGGAATTTCTAACTAAATAATGAAACGGCTTCGAAAAAAACAAACGTAAAAGGCTTGAAAAAAAAATAAACCACGGCTTTGGACCTGATGTCCGACAAGGAACATTATTAAAGTACTACCCAACCTGTTAAAATTCACCGTACATTCAGTACCATAAAGTTTCCCCTTTTGTCTTTGCGAACTTTGATTCGCGCCATCCACCACAGATGTCAGCACCGTGGTTACACATTTTCGTTCCGTAAGTCGCATTCACGAAATTTGTCCCACCAAATGCCTTATACCGTGAGCTAAAATGTAACTAAGTTTGATGTTCCAGGCACGAGATAAGCGACGAAGGGAGCACCATCACAGACGTGCTCACGTGGTACACTTACGTGAACGGCGCTCTGCTGGAGCACATGACGAAGCAGATCAAAGAGACGGACAACAGTGGTGTCTGGAGGTGAGCTCAAAGAACTTCATGGCTGGAGAAGAAAAAAAAAGGTTCGTTTGAGACAAACAAATATTTGTTTGCATATGACGCAACAAATATTTACTTGATGCAACAAAAGATTTTGTTGGTCGTATGTCATTGTGTAAGTGTATATTTATTTATTCAACCGACTAATGTAATAGGGTGAAGTCATCACTTAAAAACAACTTATCAAACGGAAAGGTTACCTTTCCAGTTTATTTTCATCTGTGTCATTGTACAGAAAATCCTGAAAGGTACCCTTTCCAAGGGTTTGCCTTTCCAGTGCATATTTGCATTAAAACCGAAACATTTTAATTAATCGGAAAGTGTACCTTTCCAGTTTATATCCAGCTACACTACCACCACCAAAAGTATGAAAGTTACCCTTTCCAAGGGAATACAATTCTATCGTCCCCAGCTACAGTCACGTGTTAAAAAAAATATTCATATACCCCCTCTGAACATAACGTCGGTTTACTTCTACCCAGTTGTATATTCCGGATGTGTTTGGTGTATTTTTTTCATTTTTTCATAGTGCATATGCTGATAAAACCTCATAAGTCAACTCTACTTAGTCTCTTTTCTATTCACAAATTATAAAACCTCGTATTTGTCAGTAGAAACCGTGCTCCAAAAGCTCATAAGATCTCCTGTAAAATTGACTGAAATGGAATTACGAGGTTTTAGAAGTAAGCCGACGATAACTGCCGTATCCCCCCACTGAAGTTTATGAAGGCAGTATCCACACGTGACGTGACCTTGGTTGTAGGTACCTGGTGGCCTTCAAGAACATGCTCCGCAGCATCGAGAACGTGGGCATCTCCATGGTGTACGGCATCCACTACTTCGGACGGGGACTCCTGCAGGGCAAGAACTACGTGAACTACGTGAAGCACGAGGCCCTGGGCAGCGACCTGCTAAACAGCTCGCTCAACCTGGTCCCGTCCATCAAGAAGATGTACCAGAACCTCACCAAGCACATGTCGGACTACGGCAGCATACAGAGGAGGTGAGCCGGCGTCAGGCTGACGCGGTCGTCAATACTGTCTACAAATCAGTCAAAGGATATTCGTAATTTTTTTGCTTTCTGGAAGTACCTACATGTGACGTCATCCAAGATGAAGTCGACACTAGCTCTCTACCTGGCAGCAAACATTGGAATCAAAATGGCGGTTGTGACGTCATTAGACATTGGCGTCTACAGCTGACGATCGCTACAGACGAAACTGGGTGAGGAGAGAGTAGGTATGCGTCGTTTGGAGGGTGTACCATAATCTCTCCCTGACACACTTACTGTGTACAATAATTTCCCCATGTACATTAATTCCCATTACAGCATTTCATATTATTAGTACGGGGTACCATAATTATTAAGCGTAAACGGGAATTGATTTTGGAGCCGGTCGCTCCCCCTAATTACTTTTGTTGTTGATGTTGTTGTTGTTGTTGTTGTTTTTGCTTTGAAAACGAACTCACGCGAATCATGTTGGATTTTTAACAAAACCTTAAAAAAACTGGTCAAGCATACAGAAAAAAAAATTCTTCTTCCATAAAAATGTACGTTTTCCCTGTTTGCAACTGGACCCAGAACTTATAAGCTTGAATCCAGTGTAGTTTCTATGAAGATACGGTGTTTTTGGATCATCATTTTAGGTATTATTTCCCTATAGGCTAGAACTCAAATACTGTGGAAAAATGTTTCGGATGGGTGGGAATGAACTGGCGAAGATGAGGAAGAATAGTATGAGCCACAGTTTACTCGGTGATAAGCCCTTAACCAAAGAAATATCATATCACAGTTACTCATTTGAGACATCTTAAAATTCAGTAACCATCTAAAAAGTGATTTTTGTTTGATTTTTCAGAGGATTTTGGAGTCCATTCTAAAGGTCATTGAAAATGCGAATTTTTTCCTCTCCTTATTCATGAACACTGAAGTACCGTCTATTTGAAAAAGAGGGTCCTAAAATAACTGCATACTTTGTATTAACATTATACCTTTAGTGCATGTAACGTTCTATTACGTTTACAAAAGCCGCACCTTGGTCTGAAGGTTTTTTCAACTCCAGCCCAAGTGTTTGGACTGAATGAAAGGGTTACTGTTTAGAATTTCTCCTTTCCAAAACTCATCTTTTCTTTCTGAAGCAATCAGTAGTTAGTTCAGTGAGCTGTTAGGAAGAGCAACACTGCTCGTAAACCTGCCTTTCTTATGCCACACCTTTTATGTATCACTGATTTATTGTGGCCACAGTGGTTGGCAACTTCGCCATCTCTTGTGCAAACAAGTAGATTATTCATGATATCCAATGACAGGAAACTTTATTGAGCCACTCTTTTCGAGCCACTATACTCAGATAGATATCGTAAAATAAAGTAAAATAAACCTTCTTGGTGGTTGTAAGAAGGCCGTTTGTATTGGAGCCGAACTGACTCTCAGACTGTTTCTTGGCCTACCCTTGTTTAAAGACCTTCTACTGGAATTATCTCCAATAATTTTGACGCAGCTCTCTTAGTGTTACTAGTGGTACCACGAGGAGGAGGATAGTCGTTTTTTTCTGCAGAAACTATTTGAACCTTCCTCAGAAAATGAACAGTGCAGTCTCTCGCACAAGAACATCTCATGAACCATCATATCCCATCATGTCCCACGATGTCCCCTCCATGTTTTACCATGTCTCACCATGTCCCACCATGTTTCATCATGTTCAAGTCCACGATGTCCTACCCGATCCCACCATTTCTTAACGTGCCCCACCATTTCCCACCATATTACACCATGTCGGGTATAGTCAGTGTCCTTAAACTAGGCTAAAATTTGATGGTTCTCAAAAATAGCACCAGTGTTACCCTTTCCAACAGTCATGTGAAAAGCATCACATGATGTTTGTTTCTTATTACAGACAGTCACATGATGTTTGTTGACAGAACAACAGTATCGCGAGGCTACGTAAACCATTCGTACTACTTTTGAGACAAGTTAAATGACACGTCTCACCTCTCCCCACATCAGAGACCTTCAGAGAAAAGACTTTACTCTGACCGCTAACTTTTGAGACAGCGCCCTTATACACATGGCCATTGTAAAACGTGGCCTGAAGTGAGGCCAGACGATTAAGTATAGTGTGGGAATTTTGGTGTCCATAAAAATGCAAACCATCGCCTTCCGTGTTTCCCACAATACGAATGTGGTCTCATTGTCTCTGACCCACAGCAAACAAATTCTTCCCTTCATTGTGGGCTATAGGCGAACTCTTGTAATATTTCCTTACCTTTAGTTGAGAATTTTTTAACAAACGTATTCCCTGATTATGTTTTAGACATCCTTGAAGAATGTTAATTTCCCTCAGACAATTTTAATAATTTGAACTATGCATGCTTGCACGTGCACATAACACGTTATTTAGTCTATACGAAATAACAGGAGTGGGTCTTATTATTCTTGGTGAAAAGTAATTTAGTTTTGAAGCTTAGGTACCACTTAAAATTGTTTTCAAGTGTTGTTTTATCAAACAATTAATTTAAATAATTTTATTACAGTAAAATTAAGATTATGTGTTTTAACATTAAATAAAAATAATATATTTCATTTACTTTACGTTTCTCAGGAAGACTTACATCTTGGAAAACAAGAATATATCAGCAGACGTCAACGACGCTATATATTATTTCGACAACATGGCTTCTTACGTTGACGAACTACGCAAACTTCAAGACGCGATCAGGGAGCTAATAAGGCAAGTAAACCTGCTAGTATACTGTATCACATTTAAATATTATGTAAGTTATGATACAGCGATGTCAACTAACCCCTTTACCATCTTAAATATTTTTAATGAACAGTCTTTCCCACATATGTGAAATTTTTACTAGTTCGTGAAGTTTTCTAGTTACTAATTAGAAGGGTTAAGTATTTTTCGCGACATAATTTGAATGCTCATTAGATCGCAATAAGACACCTTTTCAAAAACGGTTTCAGTAATTTTGTGCCAGCGACGTGATAGAATTATAAAGACTGTCGCGTCCACCATTTCTGTCATGCTGAGATCACAGATGTATGAAACACGAGTGGTTAAAAAAAAGGTGAGATAGTCTTTCAGCACTCGCCAGAGATGTGTGACATCTAACTTCGGTAACGAGCAAATTCATGTGTTCTCGTGTTGCAAATAAACTTGTAATATGCTTTACTTGCGTTATTTCATTGCTTGCGTAGTTTTAAAAAACCCCGGCTTTAGAAAAAAACAATGCCGAGCATGATAAATATTCGCATTTCAAGAATGTACCTTCCCAACCCGCAGCTATACTTGGCTGCCTTAATCCTAACTTTGATTCCCACCATCACCCGCAGATAGCAACACGAAACAGAACTGCTCCATTAAATGCACAAATAATAATAATAATAATAATACTTGAAAAATTCCAAACCCCGGCTATGGGTCTGATTTTTGACAAGGGAATATTTTTAAATACTTCCTATCGTATTAAATTTAAATAAACATGAATAATATAAAGTTCCCGCACACGCGAGATGACTATAAATTAAAACTAAGTATTAAAGAATAGTAGTACTATTATAAATTAGTATTTTTAATACCTTTGCGAATTTATGGACATTCGTTTCATAATAAACATTATTTATTTTACGTAAATTACAGGATATTGGCCTGCCTAGAATGAAATAATCAACCAATGCATTTAATAATAGGATACAGACAATATAAAGAAATAAAATATAGTCATATAGATTTTATTAAAACAAAATTAGTATAATCCAGTGATGTGTTGATTAAAAAAAGTTAAAACAAAACTTCCCACTCACGAGGTTTGAACCACGTCAAAAATAACCCTTTGAGCTTCTTAACCATGCGTTCTACTACTGTGCTATTGGGGCAGTAGGGATTTGGGAAGGAGACTATAATTATTACCAGTTTTATAACGTATTTATAACTTGATTAACTATGATTTTATTTTATCAAATATATTCCAGAATAGTTTCACTGTCATAAAGTTTCGTTTGGCAGACTAGTACGTTTGGTATGCGTAATAATGTTTACGAAAGTGACGATATACGGGCTTATTTTAATACATGTGTGGTACAATATCTTTGTATCACATTTCCGTTCATTGACTTCCGTTCCGTTTCCCACGAAACTACTCCTACCACATGACGCACACCTAGGGCTAAGATGTTTACACGCCAGTAACGTGCGACACCCAGTACGAGAAGACGCTCGTTCGCAGGGACCACGTGAACGACAACCTGGTGGAGGCGAGCCACCGCGAGGCGTACGGCGTCGCCATCCTGGTGCTGGTGCTGGTCGTGTCGCCCGTCATCATCATCCTCATGAGGAACGCCGTCGCCACCATCCAGGTCAGTCGGAGCTCACGGCCCGTCTCGAGCAGGCCGTGCCCCGTCTAGAGGAGGCCGTGCCCGCTTTCCCAGGTAGGCAGGGCCCGTGAAACCATATTGTAGTAAGACAATATCAGCAATGTCGCGACCGTGGTTATGAACAAGCCGGATAAAATACTTTCCCTGTAAATTTGAGATGCGTCTGCAGTTAGCTTACACCTAGTTGGATCCATGTTCATGGAGCGCTCGGGGTTGAAGCGGTCAGGGGATAGGTTCTAGAGGCTGATGCCGCCACCTTTCACTCGCTACTTGCTCTGAATAAAACGATGTTTTGGGGTACTGAAGGGACGGTCACTTCACCTAAAGTCATAACGAGGCCCGCGATGGTCGAGTGATCAGATCATTCACCTCCCATCCGATTCCCGAAAAGGAGGAAGGGGGGGGGGGGGTCTTGACCGGTTTCTTCACCAGTTGTAACCGTGGCGGACGTTGCCATAAGCGGTTCAGGGTTTTTTTGCCGATATTTTTAGGATACTCCCGTTTCCTTTCAACCCATTTATTTCCACCATTGCCCTATTGTCAACTCACAGAGTCACAGCAGAAGCATTCAAGTCACGGCCACAGGGGCAGTGTTAAAACGTTCAGTAAATTTACATCATTTTCAGTGAAGTACACACCTCAAAAAATCGGACAAATATCCGTACTTTCGGATAACTGTATATTAGTAGTAACTACGCTGGATTCTGACTTCCAACTTCGGACTTCTTGATTGTGTGTTAAGTATGGTAAACATGCATGCGGCAAGGAAATTTTTTTTTGTAGATTTATATCATTTTTAAAGAATTTGTGTGATTGTTGTTAGTTAATGTTCAAATGTAGTACCCCGAGCGAACGTAAATTGACGAGGATATACGTAAATTCTCAGAAATCCCTGCGTATTTTTTAAACATTTTATTTCATTTAAGGTAAAACGTTTTATTGGTGCACTGATTCATCGAACCTGCTGTTTCGGCACTGAAATGGACACGAAATGTCCTGGGACCGAGTCAATGGACCTAAAATTGTTTGACTGACAGGCAACAAGACGACAGTCATTTCGCCGACATTCATTTGTACAACAGTCGTTTAACCGTCCGCCATTTGACCGAAAACCCGAAAACTGATCTCACTGGGAACCTGTCTCAACTCTTTGAACGGGCAGTTGACCGATAGGCTGTAAACCAAAAAAGTCTTTTTTTCCGGGATGTCATTTATGCTAAAGGTGATTTTTTGAGTCATTTGGCGGAAAATCCGAAAATTTATCTGTTTGGGAAAATTGTTTCAACTCTTGCAACAGGCAGTTCACTGACGGGCAAGACCGAAAGTCATTATTCCGAGTGCCATTTATCCTAAAAGTTTGTTTGACTGTCAGCCATTAGACCAAAAGCCCGAAAACTCTTCTCATTGGGAAAATGCCTCAAATCTTTCAAAAGGCAGTTGACCGAATGCAGAAGACCGAAAGTTATTTACCGAAATGACATTAGATCGAAAAGACGTTTTACCGAAATTCCGGTCAAGTGACTTTTGTGTACGCTGAATCCTTCCCCGATGTTGTTTGGGCCCTCCGTGGCGCAGGTGTACTCGGTGAACCTGGCGCAGAAGGCGAAGGAGCTGAAGAAGGAGAAGAGGAAGAGCGACATGCTGCTCTTCCAGATGCTTCCCCCCAGCGTCGCCCAGCAGCTGAAGCAGACGCAGCAGGTAACGCCGGCAGATGGCGGAGAGACGCTGGCTTCACGTGCCGGGGGAGTTTCGGGGTTCCTGTGAGAACGTAACAGTTTTCGGGTCAAACAAACAGCCAAATGATTTCATTACTGACTTAATTTTCCTTTTGGCTTTTATGCCGACAAGGCAGGTTATTTGAGTAGCGATTTACAAACTGAACAAACATAAAACAAAAAATCCATTTCACAATATCCATAGTTTAACACTTAATCTTGTCTTCTGCACAAAAAAAATTCACTGGTTTACAACTAGCCAACAGAGTAATCAAATGTAGTAGTTTTTATCAATGTTAGCTTACAAATGATACTTCAAGAGGTATAACGTTTTTTTTTTTTTTTTTTTTAAGTTGTTAAATGTAACCTAGGCTGTAGCCGAAGGTGGTATCTGTCCCTCGTCTTTTCTTTTCGAGAGAACCTCCAGGGAAATTGCTAGGGTTGTTCCTCGCTAAAGTCTTTTCTCGTGTAACTTCTCCCGAAATTAAACCGTTCTCAGAAGACTTGCCAGTGATACCTATTTCCCAAATATCATTCGCAAAGCATCACATGATGTTTCTTTACGAACATGTTGTTTGTTTTCGTTTTAACGAACCCATTTATAAGCATAACAAATCAAGAAATATCAATCACAGAATATTTTTAAAAAAATTTCCTCGTGTTTTATACACTGTTAGCACGACGCGCAACAGCAAGGGATCAATCGATTTTTAATATTTTTATGTAGTTTTTCTTATTGTATGAGGAAACGTTATTTTTTCTTTATATCGGTTCAAAAAACAATTTTAAAATTTTTCTACCTATATTTTTACGAATCCCTTTATCTCGTTTTCTACTATACGGCAGTACACCGGGTTAATATCGGACTTCGATGTAATTGTCCACGATTATTCCAAGAGTAACCCACAAGATCCAAGAGTTCAACCTCGTAAAACACCTGCTTGCATGCACTCCTTTATGTTAAACTTTTATCAGGAAATTATTAATTGAATTATTGAAGTTTATACGCATTTGTGGCCATCGTCATAGTTAGCTTTGCTTGAGAGTTGTAGCCGCAATTCAGGCAAAGAATTCGCTGATGAACCATTGCCACTGCAACCACAAAGTCGGAATCTTTGGATTTATCTTGCATCCAATACTTCCTTATTTGTAGTACGTAATTCTTCCACCCAATCGTTCAGGGTGGACAAAAGCAATATATAGTGGACTACTTGTATCCTGAAAATGGCACTTCCTACCGAAATGTCTTGTTGGTGAACCTTTCACTGTAACGTAGCTAGAACCCACTTAGCTAAGATGATTATTTACTAAAGTATTTATGAAGCGTAGTAATTTTGGTCGTAAATATGAAATATTGACTTAAAAAGGAAACCATATGAGTAGGGACCGGGAAAATTCGCAGGTTCAATGACCTGTAGGATGAAGTCCATAGTTCTACGTACACTCGATCAAATGCCACCCACTCATTGGCTGCTGTCTTGTGAGACGTTCCAGCGTAGCAGCCTGTGATTCGATAAAGCTTTGGTTGGGTGTTTCTCATTGGCCCAGAGTCATCCAGGTGAGTTGTGAGCCAATGGCAGAGGCAGCACTGAGGTATAAAAACGATTTGTATTTTAGCCTATCGCGAAATGAATTCGCGAATTTTTCCGGTCTCTACATATGAGTGATTGCGTAGTAAGTCTTTTATGTGATTCTTAAGCTCTCCATATTGTTCGAGCATTTAACAAGCGGCCCCTGCCATTTCAGTGGCTTGTGAACTGACGTAGGCTGGATCCATCGGTCTTTAGCTGAGGAATGTGCATACAGGTGGGGCAGCCTAGGAAGGGACCGAGTTTAAGTCACGCTTTCCCCCCCCCCCCCCCCCCCCCACGCTTAGCCACTCCTAGTGGCACGCGTGCTAAGATTTGGTTTGTCAAGGTTTCAGCACGACTTATAAAAAAATAAACCCTCTCCGTCTACCTGTACCGTCAGTTAGTGTGGGGAGCAATACAGGATGTTTCATGGCCGATGTTCCACGCCTACAGTGAGTGCCCTCGCCGTGCTTCAGGTCCCGGCGGAGTACTACAGCGCGGTCACCGTGTACTTCAGCGACATCGTGGGCTTCACCGAGATCGCTGCGATCAGCACTCCGCTGGAGGTAACCAGGAGGAACTCAAAATACACTTACGGAAACTACCAACCACTGTTGAACCATTTTGCTTTATTCGTTATCTCATTTTGTTAAAAAAAAAAAATAAATAAATAAATAAATAAATAAATAAATAAATAAATAAAAAACTGCTTCTAAAGTTACGTATTGCTTTTTTTTTGCGTTTATAACAATTAGTCTTTTAATGGGATTTAAAGGGGGGCAAGTTTACATTTATTTTTAAAAAATCGTATTTTCGAAACTAATTATGTTTTATGAAAATTAAATAGTAAAAAAATTAACAAAATTATTATTCTACTTAATTTCAAAATTTATACCCTAAGGGTAAACGGGTAACGTTGGGAGTAAAGGAAAAAATATCCATATTACTGAATTCACTATATCTAACGGTTAGAAATTAAGACTGAACAACAATCAGATAGAGTTACGAATTATTTTTCAGTTTTTCCGGATTTCGTCTTTTAAGGGTGAGAAAAGGAAGTAATTTTTTTTGTATTCATAAAAAACCCATAGCTCCATTGCAAAGCTTATGTAAGGAACTTGGCATAAATAACGTAAATAAATAATTATGTAGAGTTCTTTCATCTTATACTCGACGTAAAATGGGTGAAGTGTAGTTGATTTTTTTTATTAAAAAAGTCTTATCTCTGAAGCTAATCAAGCATAATTTAAGTTATGTGGTATTATTTACAGACATGCAATATCTGCCAAATCTTTCTTACAGCATGCTGAAGTTTTACTTTTTAAAAGGTTGAATTTTAAAAATAGTGTTTTAACATTAAAAAATAATATTTTTTGATCAAATCAAAGTTATTTTAATAATAGGAAATATTTAAGAAACATACCTTAACTTACCTTTTCTTATTCAACATTTTACAAAATATCACCTCTTAAGTTGTAACAGGGGTTAATATAATTTAAAAAATAAAATTTTTATGAATCTATAAAATAATTATCGGCAAAATTAATTTTATCTCAATATAAATAAGTTTAGTATAATTTTTGGAGTTCACATCTATGGTTAACATGAAGAAAAGTTTTTATTTTGATTTTTGTTTAGTTAGTAGATATTTCCATATTTGTTTAGTTCTTAATGTTTACATTGGCATACCTGTGGGAAAAGAGGTGAGGGGTAAATAATTTGGGGATTTTGTTTAAGTAATATTAAGTAAACTCAGAATCAACTAATATGTTGTATAATAAATTTGATATCTGTATTTTTATATTTCAAATAAAGATGTGATTGTATCAAATATCCTTAAAAAATTAGAAAGCATTTGTAATAAGGTCCAATTATTTAATAATTATAAGAATATCTCTAACCATAGTAAATAATAGTTTCATTGTAAACGATGGCACAAACTCTGTTAAAATAATTTAGGTGCGGGTTTAAGAATTTGTTTTAAATTGTCCATTTCATGAAATTAAAAGGAGGTAAGTGTGATTTCATCAAGGTAAAATATTTCTTCGAGCACTCTGAAACAGAAGTTTTAACATCAGATACTGAATATATATATTTTAAAAAAGGGGGGGCCGTACGCATAAATTCTCCAAATATTATTCTTAAACAGTTATTTTATTAAATAAATATTTTATGCATCTGAAAATTTATTTTGAATTTTGTATTTATTCAGTAAAAATGTTTGGAATAAATCACATATTTTTTTTTAATGATGAGATTTTAGTAATACTCAGAAATAAGCCACAGCTTATTAGCTAGTTTGTGAAGAGTTAGTTTTAGTGCATGCACAAAAATTTTTGTTTTCAGTGTGAAATGTTTAGCCTTGCTTAAAATTTCAAGCAAATACCAACCACAAATGCTTCGAGGATGCAGGAACACATGACCAGTACCGGCAAGGGAGGCAATTTTTTTATAATTTCCGAAGGCAGACATTCTGTTTACTCCTTCGAGAAATTTTAAATTCTAGTGTTTCGTCTAGTTGCAGCAGTTAAGACTCCTCTCTGATGGGCCAAAAGTCCCAGATTATAATTCCCGTCAGGTCATGAATTTTTCATATGTTGTCAAGTCTGTAAGTTGTGTAATTCATTTACCTCTATACTGTGGAAAGTAATAGCAAACCACAAAGTATCATCCTAACAAGGGAACCCGAATGCAAGTGGTGTGTGCACGAAAAGCATATTTTAACTAGTTCCGTCACAGTATTTGTGTAGGGCCGTACATAACCGAACAGTAATAGGTTCCTGTGAATAGTCTTGATTGGAAAAGGGCCTGGTCAATCAGAATCCATATCCTAAGTAGCTGCAGTAGCCTTGACAGTGGCTAATTCTTGGATGAAAACAATTCATGATAACTGCGACAAAAAAAGTTCCAGATATTACTTCACCTTTGTTGAGATTTGTTTGCTTGTTTTTTTCTGTGGCTTCTCTGATTAACCTGTGGCTGTAGTCGGAAAAATTTTTCAAACTTTTGAGTTTGGTCAAAGAGGATTCCACGTCCTGTTTCATTGTATGTTCTTGCTACGTCTGGGCGATTTCTGTTGTGTTATGTTGTCCAGTAGGTAAATGTTTGCTTTTTCCAGGTTGTGACCTTCCTGAACACCATCTACAAGCACTTCGATGCCCGGATAGAGTGCTACGACGTGTATAAAGTGGAAACGATCGGCGACTCCTACATGGTAGCGTCTGGCTTGCCTGTTAGAAATGGTAAGCATTGCATTTGTTAATGGAAAGAAGTCGTCCGACGAGACATAAACCAACAACTTTCTCATGAAGGATTAACGCAGTAGAAGCTTGAACCAATGTTAGGGGTTTACGAATAACGCCAACCAATCATGCTAGGTGAATCTTACAAGAAAATAAGTGATTACTGAGGGAATTGCGCGCTCTTAAGGCTAAGTTCCACACGCCCAGTTGTTTTGTCATTAATAATTATTAAGAAAATTTCTGAAAATTTATTCCGATACGTCTCTTGTATTTGTTATTGAGTCATGAATTTTCTCACCATATATTTACTAAACGTTATTTCCGAAATTAAATCTCACGCAAATAATGATTATTATAAACACTTGCGTAATTTTTTACCGCTATAAAATAATATTTAGTAAGTATGTTAAAAAAATTTTAGATGAACATTCCAAATCATGCGCAAATACATTCCCCAATTTTTGTTGACGAGTGCTGCTATCTTCATGTTGAGGTCTAAAATTTTTCAGACGACCTCGTATGCATGTTTTTGTCTTAATTTCTCTTACAGTAATGTTTGCCGCGTGTTTTTTATGTTATTCGGAAACATCCTGTAAGTACGTGAAGCTTATTACGAGTTTATTTCTGTCTCCGGAATATATCCCTGTGAAACTGATCTTTACATTTTCATTAATTCGTCAATCAATAGGTACGGTGGTTTTCTTTCGAACACTTAGTTCTTGTTAACAGTGAACTAGCCGCATTGCCTTTATTAACGCAAAGTGTTAACACGCTGCAAAAATAAAGTGCAGGATAAGGTTTCTATCCCCCAGGATGGTCGTTTGCCTTTCGTGAGGACTGCATGAAATTAATGTAACTATTGTTCATTTACTTTACACTTTAAAACATTTTCACTACTGCATGTATGTTTGAAAATTAAAAATGCATCATGTATTATGTTTTAAATTTCAGTAATATTAATTAATGCTTCACATTATAAAACATCATTAATACTGAATAAGCATAAAAGCTCATTAATAACTAACAAGCAAAAGAAAGCAAGTGTTCTGTAATCGAATCGTCTAAAACATTCCATTAATTTTTTCCATTAAAATTATTCTACGTCCACCAGTCAATAAACATTACGAAATTACTGTGTGCACATAAGTTTACAGGCCCGTCATTTGTTGGAATTCGTTTCACAACTACGAAACAGAACTGACAACTTAACCGATTCTGTTAACGTTCCTGTTACATCAAGTTCCCTGTATTAAGAGGTAAATAACCTAAGACAAGAATTTATTTTAGCAGGAAGGGAGCATTTAGTACACTGCAGTACGCCACGCAGTTTTTTTTTCCCTTAAGTGTTCTCTTTGGAGCTGAGGAAATTTCTCTCCTCGCTCTTGGCTCTTCCGGGACAATTTGTCTTTCCTAACTGCTCCTGATAAGAAGGTCAAAGTTATTGGAAAGTAGGGAAGAAGGAAAGCAACGCAAAAAAAACAAAGCCTGGAGGAAGCTTTTAAATATCCCACCAGAGGGAGTTATTTATCGTTCATTCATGAGTTTTTAAACGCTCGTAACCCTTTCTTAAAGGTTTTTTTTTAGCAAATTTCTCCTTAAGTAACGTCGTCGCCCATATTTCAATAAGGTGCACTATAAAACATCGCATGCGGTACTAAAAATGTTGGTAAAAAAATTTTTCTCATATTCATTTCGAGCTTGTACAATTCAGCGTTAATTTACTTCGACACCCATCATGGAAATTAGGTTTTTGTAGTGATATATGTTAGGTCAAAACAACTGGCTGTTTGGTTAAACGTGAAATGTTTACGGCAGAGAGTGGCTTTTAAACGTATTGTAGGGGCTTTTAACGTATTGGAGTAACTTTTAACGTATTGGAGTGGCTTTTAACGTATTGGAGTGAAATAAAAGCGAGACAAAATGGAGCAGTGAAAGTTTGAGTACGTGTTCTAAAGAAGAGGCTCTCAAAGATGAGCCAGAAATGTTCCCACGAGCAACCTCTCTATTTTGATGTGATTGAAAAATCTAATTAGACTAGAGAATGTGCTCATATCTCCTCCCCTGTTACAAAAGAATTTGTGGGAAACTTGCTCGCCTCCCCTTCTCCTATGCACGTTGTACCACATTGCTAATTTTCCCCGAAATAAAAAATATCGATACTGAGGAAGCAAAAGATTTGAGTTTTACCAACCAGAAAAAAAAATATTTGCTTTTACAAAAGATTTCTTTGGAAACCAGTTGCCGAAAAATATTTTGTAATGCTGCGAGAAAGATATTGTAACTTTGCACAACTATGGTTAATTCTGTATATTTTAAATAATTTTTCGAGACAAAACATTATTACGAAAATTGACGCATATTCCACAGTTTGATTTGATTTTGTTTAACCTTGCTTATGACTATGCGCAGTTAATGCTGGAATGCTATTCGGGGAACGGTTAATAAATAACTACTAACTACTGGAGGTACTGGCAAACACAAAGCATGAATTCACGGGTAAGAATCCGAACCTAGTATAACTGCGAACACTATTTTGTACTGATATAGTTGTTTAAATGTAAATGTACAAATTTACAAATATTTGTGATTTACATGAATATTTATGTTCCATTTACAAAAAAAAATTGCATTAGCAGAACTACAGTACTTGGTTTTGCATGAGCAATTTTAGAGTTTTACCAAAAACGCTGGGGCATTGTTTGGTATCAAATCGAAACGTAAAAATAGAATGGTAATGATCGACAGTCAACAACGTAATCATAAGGTCCGATTGGAACTCACTCTACATTATTCAGTTTGTCTCCTGGGGAGTAGGAAACGTACACGACTCAGGATTGATTGACGAATTGAAGGTTACATACCTATTATAGCGAATTTGCAATGGTATTTAATAATACACGTAAATTTTACATTTCATCGTAATGAACTATATAAAAATTAAAAACAAGTAACGTTTATGGCCATGTGTGTATGTAGAACGCTTGAATACCGGTATGCAGTCATAATGCGTTTGAAAGGCCTATGTGCATGAGCACAATACATATTTAGACCTAATTGATATATGAGAATGGTCTGTTTGGTTAGGTAGGCTACATTTAATATACTTAAAAATAGTGTGGACGGTGAATTATGTTAGCTACCTTAGAGAATGATTCAAAAACATGTTAGGAAATAAAATAAAACTTTTTAAAAAATTTTTACAGTGGCTCTCATTTAATAAAACTGTTTTATGTCTTACTAATACAATAATGGTCTAAAATATTTTAGTAACTGCACATCAGACTGCAACCATAAGTTTATTTCTAAAATAAATATTTTTAACTATATTTCTTATAATTTTGTGCCACATGGCATAATTAAGCAAACTTTCAACATATATTTTTTAAGTTTAAATATTTGCTATACTAAAATCTTTTTATAGGTAACAGAACCATTCGAAAACATAACTTTAAATTACCTGTTGTAGAAATTCTTTCTTGGACCTGGAGTTGCAAGGTATTACATTATCCACATCGTATCAGTAAGAAATAACATTATTGTCAATTTTTAGAAATGGTATTTGGTAGAGTTAAAACTTTTTGAATTATTATTCAAATACCAAACATGCTCGAAACTATGGAACAAATTTCATTTGTTTTACAAACCACTTGTCAAATGTCACCACCTAGATAAGAGTGAGTAAAGTTGCACCTTTTGTTTTTATTTCAAATTATTAAACAATTTTAATAACGTGCAGAGCAGTAAAAGAGTTCCTAACGTTTATTTTTAGCAAATTTTGTTTAAGACATTTTAATTTTGAAGCATTAAATTTTATTGTTACCATGAAATGCGTCATTCGAATATTACTCGCAAGCTTCAAACAGTTTTCTCAAACATTCTCCCTACTGGAATTATGTTTACGGCCCTCGAGCAAGACAGAATAAACATCATTAGCTGAAACTAAATTCAAATCAAAAATTTCCTGAACATCCGCTAAAAACTGTTCCAAATATTCTGGTTCGAAGTCACTTAATATAGGCAGCTGTCTAAATAAAGGCTTGGGTAAGTGCTCACTCACTGTTGTACTAACTCTACCAACATTCTGAACATCAGCTGATTGAATGTTTAAGTCTGATTTTGTTGCGTACCTACGGGCCATCTGCCGCAGCTGGTCCATCACGTAATCTTCGGGTATGGTCGCAAGGAATTCGTTTCCCTATTCGTGTTACCGGTAAATTTCCCCCAGGGGGGGGGGGGGGGAGGGGGTTTATAGGAAGCTTACAGTTCACAGGGATGAGAGCCACTCCCGAACAATTCCGAAGTTCTCGGAAGTTTGCCGATCGCTCTTGAAAAAAAAAAAAAGAAACATCATTTTTCAAGGATTTGTATATTTTACGGTCAAAGATCATTTTAAATAACGCTAGCGTAGCCTAACCAGCCTTTCATTTTAGTTACGATAACCTAACATGACCACCCCTCCCGGAAAAAAAAATTAAAAGCTATTATTTATTATACTGACAGAAACTAACGTAACCAAACCTTACCAAACACAACCTATCCTAACCTATCTTAACTTAACCTATCCTAACCTAACCTATACTATCTTTACCTAACCTATACTATCTTAACCTAACCAACCTAACCTAACCTAACCAACCTAACCTAACCAACCTAACCAAAATAACCTAACCAAGCTAACCTAGCCAAGCTAACTCAGCCTTTCACTCCGGTAACCTTGGGGAGTGTTGTGGTGGTGGTGCCTGGACATACAGGAGACAAGCACGTGACGGAGATCGCGACGATGGCGCTGGACCTGCTGGCCGCCTCGGTGCGCTTCAAGGTGCCGCACCGGCCCCAGGAGAGGCTGCAGATCCGCAGCGGCGCGCACACGGGCCCCGTCGTCGCCGGCATCGTCGGCACCAAGATGCCGCGCTACTGCCTCTTCGGCGACACCGTCAACACCGCCTCGCGCATGGAGTCCACCGGAGAAGGTTCGCTCCGTCCCCCGACACGTCCCGTTGCAACTCCACGTTCCGCGCGGTTAAACATGTACATATACTTACATAGTTCTTCCCAGCTGCTTCGCCACCTTCCCATGAGAAGTCAATTGGCGCGATGCCCTCTTTTGAATCTCATATCTTCCAACCCAACCCCTGCAGTTCCAAACTGAAACCTTATTCATGGATGTGGGTGCCGAGGTGGTGGGTTGCGGAGTTATAGTGGCACGCAAGGACAAGCCTTCCTTTTTTTGACGTGACGTCTAATAAATCGATGAACACCGGCTGCACGCACGAAAAACTGTGACGTTACTCTGTGTCCCGTTACGCTCATTGTCCCGTTATGCTGTGTCCCGTTATGCTGTGTCCCGTTACGTTCATTGTACGCTTGCGCCGCATCTATCATTTCATCAATGTTTTGTTATGACGTTGTCACGTTAAACTATCGTCCGTAAACCGACTTTACAGACAACCAATTTTTTTTACGAAATTCCTTCACTCACCGTCAAAGTACTCTCCATTAGATGCGATACACTTGTCAAGTCTTTTTTTCCCCCACTGTTTGAAGCACCTCTGGAACCTTTCAACTTCGTTATCCTCCAGTGCCCTTTGCGAAGCTGTTTTTTCCCGCCTCCACATCATCAAAACTCTTCCCTTTTAGATTTTTCTTCATTCTCGGGAACAGGAAAAAGGTCACACGGGGCTAGGTCTGGCGAATACGGAGGTTGGGGAACGACAAGACCGCCACTGAGAGGCTAAATAGCGGTCCACTCGCAAGGCCTTGTGTGCGGGGGCATTGTCGTGGTGAAGGAACCAGTCACTTGATCGCCAAAGTTCCGGGCGTTTCCTCCGCACGTCCTATCACAAACGTCTTAAAACTTACAAAATAAAAGTGCTGGTTAACTGTCTTGCCGGGGGGGAACTAATTCCTGGTACACAATTCCACGAACATCAAAAATGACAATGATCATTGTCTTAACATTCGACCTCACTTGTCTTGCTTTTTTTTTGGTCTGGGGGAGTTGGGAGTCTTCCACTCACTGGCTCGACGCTTGCTTGGTTTCTGGATCATACCCGTAACACCAACTCTCATCACCTGTAATGACTTTGGTCAAAAAGTTTGAATCATTTTCAGTCTCTTTTTTTTAAAGTTATACTTCTTTAGGCGCGTTATGAAAAACTGATGAGAGTGAAATTTTAAGATGCGCGCGCATCACTGTAACACAAAATTAACAGGTTGAAGCTGCCCTCTAAACCGCTCATTAAGTCTCGAAAAAAAGCTACCAACAAAATAGAAATGGAACCTTTATTAGTCGCGCATGTTGGCACGCTTCGTCGCCTCCGGTCACTGTTTTCATATTTATAATATTTATCCACATGTTTCTAGTTTCTAAATTCACAACACCGTGTTTTAGTTTCATACAAATGCGAATTATACATGTGCTAATAAATTATATTCAGTAGTGATTTAAATTGAATATTTTGATTAATATTATTTACTATTCGTAAACATTAGTAAAAAAGCTGTGCCTTTATACTTTTACAAGTGCTCCAATATAATTGAGGTTAACTATCCGTATGTATTATTTATTGATATAAATTAAAATATTATTATTTAATATAATTAATACTAAATATGGTAAATATTTACAATCGCGGTAGATGCCAAAAAAAATGGTAAAAATCTGAAAATACTTTTATTCTGTGCCCTTTCACTTCCTCTTTTCAAAACAACCGGCGGAGGTAAGAAATTCCAAATACTTTAGGAGATATCGAATTTTTTAATTTTCATCACAATACCTGCGTAGTATGCGGCGATGACCATTGTTTCTTGTCATAGATAATAAGGTTTCTTGTTTACGAGTATCATGTTTCTTATTGGACAATTTTGTCACGTGACTGTTCCGTGATTGGCCAGTATTCAAATGAACCAATATGTGATTATTTATTCCGTGATTGGTCAGTATTCAAATGAACCAATACGTGATTATTTATTCATTTATTGTTCAATACGATGTTTAATTAATCGGTAAACTTCTGCCGTGAACAACTACATCATTTCCTTATAGCATTGAATATATATAACTTATAGAAGTCGCGAGGGGATAGGATTTATTATTCCAATTTTCGGATCCAAAACTGAGGTAGTTGTTAGCTCCGCCGCTAGACAGCTCTTCTTTCCACAAGAGGGTACTCGTAGTTACCAGCTTCCACGCCAGAGCGCTGTAGCGTCGCTTTTTTCAAGGTCGTGCGCGTAATTCTCTGTTTCACTCTATCGAGAGGCGGTGCCTTTTGTTGAAATCCGAGCGCTTAGATACCGGCGGGCGCAACTGAATTGGAGGAGTACGGCCACCGAAAAAAAAAAAAAAAAAAAAGTGCGGTTAAAAGATGCCAACATCAAAAATTAAGTTTTAATAATAAGAAAACTACAGAAATTTCTTAAAGCGTATCAGATTGGAATGTACAGTATAGTGTACATTCCCACTGACATTCGTAGTTCAGAATTTATAAAATGTTGTGTTAACGGAGTGGCGCATTGAGTAAAATGGCAAAACATAATTTGGAATAATTCTTGACAACGTTGAATGATTTTGGTAGCTATGAAACAACTATGGCTGCGATGACTGTTCAAACGCGTGCACGTGTTGTTATTAGTAACAGAAACTAATGGTATGATGTCATACTTTGTGGCTATGCAGTTTATAATTTTTTTAACATAAGATGAAGCATTTTTACATAATGTTTTGGTTGTTTCGTTATTCAAAATAAATAATCTTAAACGTTATATGGTTAATATTCCCATTAGCGAATGACCACAAAAAAAATCAATTTTGCCAACATAGATCTGAAAAGTTAACGATTTACTATGTTAAGTTTGCTTATAAATAACGCACATTTCCCGGATCTCCAAAGAAAATAAGAGTGTTTGTTATAGCATTGAGTTCCCACTCTTTATATTCCTTGCTTTGAGGTTAGATACACAAGTTAAGCCCGGGCTACATTCGCAATAGCAAGCAAACAGCACAGACGCACAGAAGTTCAACATACACTATTAGATATGAGCTGCCACATTGGCAAATAGCACGCGCACAGAAAAATAGCACAGGATCGGCGCACAGAAAGTTCATCAACTTTTAACTTTTAGGTTATTTTCTGTGCGCGACCATGGTGGTAGCCAATCAGCAAACAGTTTAAGTACTACTCGAGTGGGCTTATAAAAGAACAATTGTCACGAAAGTATTGGTGCTCTTGACTTGAGTAGTTTGTTATTGTTTTCAAACACGCGATAACATAAAAATGGAAGGCACATTTGATAGCTTTTTGATAGCTGTAATAGAAAGTAAAAATATTTTGTATGACAGGGGATCCGCAGGATACAAAAATGAAGAAGCTAAATTAAATGCTTGGAAGTCTGTGTCTGAATGTGTTAAAGAAGCCGGATTTGAAATAAACAGTGATATATATAATTTTGAATGCTCATTGTGTTTTGTACGTAAACTTTGAAATATTTAAAATATTTCTGGGTTTAACGAAAACCGTACCACAATAACAACACACGAATCTAAACAAACGTCACGTATGCCAACTTCAGTGACCAAAATTGTGAACGGGAGTTTTACATTTAAAAAACTTTTTTGAATGCTTCCGGTATTATTTTGTGTTGTGTTGTGCGTGAATGTAGCATCAAGCTCTGTGCTATCTCTGTGCGTGTGTGCTATCTGTGTGCTGTTTGCGTGCTATTGCGAATGTATCCCGGCCTTTATGCTCGTAAAAACGATGCGCAAGTATTTTGAATACAAATATATTTTCTTTTAATAACCGAAAGGTAAATATTATTTCCATGAAATATAATACAATTCTTTAAACAGACAACATACAAGAGCTATTTTTTGTTTTGTTTATTATTCCATCTGGCGTGATAAATATTATATTTTAAAAACTGTTTGTGGATTTTTAATATAAAATAAATATTTATTTATGACATCAATTTAAGTTGTTCAAAAAATTCACTTTGGTATGAATTAAACCAAATTCATGTTATCCAGGGCACAAAATTAGAAACTACCAAAAAAGATTATTTACATTGCTGTTTTGTGTAAATCTGTGCACGGACTTAGTAAGTGACATATTTATAATTCCTCATTTTAGCAACCCATTTTAACACAAGAGAAAAATGATTTTATATTAAAAAATTATTATTTTAAACCATTAATTAGCAGGAAACATGTATGAATAATCTATTTAAATTTGCATTTGAACAGTGAATATTATTTTGCAATAATAAATATTTTTATCATCGTATATTACTGATGAAAAGTTTGTATTTCCATCTAATCAGAAGTATTATGACACAGTTAATTAAATTGCTTTACAAGTTTTTATTCACATGAAAATCATTAAAAATTGGTTGGAAAGTTATATAAATATACAAAAACAAATCATTATACATACAATTTTATTATCTTAGTGGATTTAAATTAATGGTGTCCCAGTGACTACTGCGAAGAAAAAAGTCTTGCGAAAGGTTTCCTCGTAATTGAAATTCCTCAAAAAAATCTATCTCTCATTTTTGGTGACATTTCTGACAAGTGGTACAATGAAATTTGAGACTGGCAAATGAATGTTGTGAAGCAATAAACAAAATATCACATTCGTGAACTACAAATGCATAATTGTTTTTATTTTATAATAAAAGTGTATCTAATTACCCGTGGCTTTGCTCACGTAATTTCCGGGTATTGCTGATATTCTACCATTTTAAGAAAATATGTATTACATTTCAAAGATTTTTGAAGAATTATACATAAAGAACTGTCAAGTATAGAACATATTTAATAAATAAAAATATTTTTATGACTTATTTTTAATTGGTTTAGCGTAAGTCTATTTTAACTTTTATTTAAAATTAAGTACCTACCTTATTTTCTATCTCCCGGTTTAGTGACTTTGAGAATATATTTTTCCTTGATGAAATCTTAACTCTTTTCCATCTGACGAAGAAGCCAATTAAAAAATAAACTAAGACTCGCGCACTTATTGTATGTTAAGACTGCCATCGTTTTAAATTACTGTAATTTTTTTAGTTATAGTCATGTTTAGTATAATAACATAATATGCCTTATTACGCATACATTTCAGTATTCATGAAACCAGTGCATTTTTATTTGAAATGTAGAGCAGTTACCAAATTTCTTATCTCGCATATTGATCTTTTGGTATGGCTAGTATTACTTAAACTAAATTTTTGAATTTTCACTGATGCACTGTTTTCCCTTTTCTATGCGATTTAGAAAATATAGCAATATACGTAAACCAATTAAACCAAAATCATCCTGAATTTTTATTACCGAAAAAAGTTAATTACAAAAAATTTTAATGTGCGTATTTTAATATTGAATTTATATATATCTTGCCAATACTGATTTAGTGGGTTACATTTTTTTATTTTTAAAAATAATATCTACCCCTTTTACTACTTAATAGATAACGTTGAATAAGAGAAGGTTGTTTAAGGTATGTTGATTTTCCTTGCCAATATCTAAAAGTAAATTTGTACAAACGCGAAATATAGTTTAAATAAGTATTTTACTTTTAAAATAAAACCATATTTTGAACGTAACACTGACTATTGGCCCAATACAAAGTTTTAATAGCTAATTTTCACTTCACTCGGGTACAGAATCCCATCATTCAGTGATTTCCGTGGCTAGCTTCTTTTGGGATTTCATCATTCTCAAACGACGGTAAGGGAAGCTCCTCTTCAAGGTCGCCTAACGATGTTGATAAGACCTGCCGGGTAATTTGAATCGTTGGTCTGGGATTTTCGAGGGGGGGGGGGTGAAGGATGATGTCACGACTGGGCTGGTTAACCTAGTTCTGCCAAATACCGCCAGGGGCGTATACAGCCGATACCCTGCGATGAAAGCGATCGCAGCGGCGGAGCTTGGAACTACAACAATTCTTCTAAGAAACCGGACAGAAAATTTAACCTGGGCTCGCGACTTCTATACATTATATATATTCAATGCTTATAGTGACAAAGGAAATGTACCCGCCTCCAACTTAAGTGAGTTTTTAACGTTTCTAATTTTAAAGTATTATTTCTTTTTTTGGATATTGTTGCGCAAGTAATAAGTAAAAAAAAAATTACGTGAGTTGTTGATGTTCATCATTTGTCCGGGTTTTGTTAGGTCAGGTCAGTTACATTATAAATAATTTAAAACTAAAGAACCATTAAATTAAATTCACATTATTTTTAATGTTCGCTTAGTTTGAAAGTATTTATAATGTAACTGACCTGACCTAATCGACCATTTTATTTATTACGCATTCACTAACACACGTCAAAATAAAAAATGGCGACGTTCGAAGGGTTAAACGGGCGTTGTATTGCTAAATTAAAAAATTCTATATCTCCTAAAGTATTTGGAATTTCTTATCTCCGCCGGTTGATTTGAAAATAAGAAGTGAAAGAGCATAGAATAAAAGTATTTTCGGATTTTTAGCATTTTTTTTTTTTGGCATCTACCGTGACTCTACATATCATGAAATTAAAAAATTCGATATCTCCTAAAGTATTTGGAATTTCTTATCTCCGCCGGTTGATTTGAAAAGAGGAAGTGAAAGAGCATAGAATAAAAGTATTTTCGGATTTTTAGCATTTTTTTTGGCATCTACCGCGATTGTAAATATTTACCCTAAATATTATTCAATATTATTAATGTTAAATATTTATTATTGGTTATTTAATATTTACAAAATAAATGAATAAATTTAATAAAACATTTAATAAAAAAGTTGTGTTAAAAATTAAAATTTAACATCAAATTAAAATATTAATTTTTAATATTTATTATTAAATTGAATAAATAATAAATATATGTATATATATAAATAAACAAATATGATGAAAACTTGTTGATAAAAATGAAAAGTGAATATTAAATTAAGAAAATAATAATAAATATTTAAAAAATGAATAAACTTAAATTAAATTTTTGAATTCATTATTAAATTTATTTTCTTTTAAAAAATTAAATAATCAATAATAAATATTTAAAATTAAGAATATTATAATATTAAGTACAAATTATGACATATATATTTATAATTCTCTAAATTTTTTTTATTAAATTTTTCAAATTTAAACTGAACTTTATTGACTATGTTGACTTTCTTTTTCCAGCTTTTACAAAACTTTTACAAAATATTTCTTTGGAAACGAGTTGCCAAGAATTAGTTAGTAATAGTACAAGAAATATATTGTAATTTTGTAAAAAAAAGCATGGCAACGGTTATTTTTGCATATATTAAATACGTTTTTTTCGCGATAATAATGAGTATCACTTACGAAAATTGGCACATAGTTCTATGATTTAATTGATGTTTCAGTCAAGCATAAAACTTTTTTTAAACTATGAAAGATATAAACGCGTATTCAATCATTGGACTTCATTTTGTTTTATTATGCTTATTAATGTGCGCAATTAGTACCGGAAAGCTATTCAGGGAACTGTTTACAAATAACTGAAACTAATGAAGGTACTGGGACAACATAAATCATAAATGCCCGTGTGAGAATCCGAACCCAGTATTACCGCGAACATTTATTTTTTTGTGGTGATATATTTGTTTTCGTTTAAATGCACAAATTAGCAAGACAATTTATGTTGCAGTTACAAAAAAAAATACAGTTATCAGCGATCGTCTTGCCGCAGGGTTTCCTACTTCGTGAACACTCGTCAGTTTGAATTACTATCGCTGTATCGCTCACCAATCTGGTGGCTTTGTGCTGCATTTAAAGTGTCTAACTGAAGTGTCGATCTAAAGATGTAATTCTCTGGCGGTATGATTAAAGGTATCACATTGTTGTGCCTAACACGCCAGCCTCTTGATTTACTGAACTCTGTAAACCATGTAGTAAGTTTGACCACTGAAATCTGTAGTCTACACTTACCTGAAGAGTGCAATACTCACGACTATGCGTGGGAATGTGGTTTTACAACCCAGATTTCTGCACCTATACCGTGAGGCTGCTCAAGGTTCAGAAATGTTAAGCATCCATGTTTCGATCTTCTTGGATCTCTTCAGGTAAGTGTAGACTACAGATTTCAGTAGTCAAACTTACTACATGGTTTACAGACAGGGCCGGCGTGTCCATACAGGCGAACTAGGCAACCGCCCAGGGCGCCAAGTAGCTGGGGGCGGCGCAGCACGACACACAACAGCTGATACATTATGTTTAACGATTATTGAAACTAGATGAAAATGGATTTTTGTAACAGTTTGGAATAATTCTTATATTGATATAAGTAATTATTTAAAGTCCACGGTGACCGGTTTATGATTTGTAATAAGTAAAAAAGTAAAAAAAAAACACAAGCCTGCTTACATTTGATTGTTGACAAAATCTTAGGCTTACGTGATGTATTTCGAGGCAAGGAAAATTTTTTGGGGGTGTCGGGCCGTGGAGGGAGGTTTTTCGCCTAGGGCGCCAATTTACCTTGCACCGGCCCTGCTTACAGATTTCAGTAAATCAAGAGGCTGGCGCGTTAGGCACAACAATGTAATACCTGAAGTGTCGATGTTGACGCTTCTGTTCTCAGCGTTGAAGATCCACATCAGCTCGGAAGTGAAGCAAGCCTTGGACGTCGCGGGCGGCTTCCGAACTGAGCACAGGGGGTTCGTGGAAGTCAAGGTAATGCCGTGATGACGAAACACATTACCTTGCTTTGTGCTTGTGTCTGCTGCTTCCATCAATCTAAATGTAACCACTCAAATCTTATGCCAGCTTGAAAATTTTCCGAGGAGCGATTCAAGCTAGAGTGATATATTATTTATTTTGAAGTGGCAAAATCGACATATTCGTAGAGATTGAATAGGATTGTTAAAAGTGTTTCTCTATTAATTCCTCAAATGTAATGTTGTATTTATCTACTGCCCACTTCGAACATATCAGCACATTCATTTAGCAAAAATGTCGCAGACAAAATATTAAAATAATAATAAAACATTATGTTAAAATTATATAACTAAGCAACATGTATCATTATTAGGCAACGTCGATGACTGTGTGCCTTATAGAGTGTCCCAGAACTTAACTTCAAGTTAAGTACAGTTGATAGACCAATTAGTTATGGTTCTGAATCCCATTATTTATGGGTAATATTTTTTTAAGTTTTTAAATACCATCCCTGCACCAAATTAGTTGTTGCTGTGACTACAACCTTTTGTTTGGCAATCATGAATAACCCTACTTTTGATAACAATTGAAAATAAAATCAAGTATGGTATGCTTGGGGGAGGGGGGGGGGGGAATTTTGCACGATTTATGTGGCAAAAATTTCTAATCAGGTAACTTTGACTACTCATTCTGTAAAAAAAAAAAATAATAAGATGCTAACTTAACAAGTATTTGCTTAAAAATAAAAATGTTTGTAAATAACTTTGTTCTAAGTTAAACATAGCAAATTGTTTGCAGTATGAGTAGTCAAAGTTACCCGATTAAGCATTTTTGCCGTATGTCTTGCAAAAAATTTTTTTTGCCCAAAGCATTGAATTTTTTTATTTTGAATTGTTATCAATAGTATTATTATTCATGATTGCGTAACAAAAGTTTGTAATCACAGTAACGAATAATTTAATGCAGAGAGAGGATTTTAAACTTAACAAAAAATGCCCCCAACTCAAAAATTACGACAATTCTTATAAGTATTTATTTTATTCATAACTTTGATTTATATGGCTTATCAATAGTTCTCGACTTGAAGTTGAGTTATGGAACATTCTGTATAAAACTAGATAGCCAATGGTCTATTTTTGGTCTATTTCGACATTGACACTGCTAGTGAATAGATTTGTTTTGATTTTTTTTTCAAAACAACTGTCAATTTCTAATTAACGTAGTGTTCCAAAACTTACTGTGATAATACTGACGTGAGCTTGTACAACATCCATGGGGGCTTTTGGCGAAGCGTGGCTTTCCGTTTGTTTCAGTTTAATGCATATATGCATAGCTTCAAAATAAAATATGTATATTTTTAAGCAACATTAGCAGAGCAAGTTGTTTGAATCAGAAGTTAAGAGCGCTTAATATACAAATAATTAAAAAATATATTGAACCAAAAAAATGGTGATTTAGTGACTCGGTGTGTTAATTTACAACATGTGTTCTTTCCAGAAGTATCATATTCAAATTTGGTTAAATCGTGAATTTGTTTAGGCTTTCGGTATTCAAGTGTGTAATAAAATGAGCTGAAATCATTTTACCTAGATATAGCGATGCATATCATGTACATCACATAGAGTAGTTTTGACAAGGTGATTCGTGTTTTTTTTTTTTTTTTTTTTTACACATTTGAACAGTGAGGTGGTAAATGGGCTGCATAACACCCAGTCCTCAATACTGGAAGTAAATTTTCCAAATAAATAATAACTGATCCTAACCATCGACACCAGTGTGGCACAAATGTGAGAGTCATTCAAATAGCAAAGAATAAAAACTGGTGTGTTCTCCACCAGAAGCGTCATATTTATATTTTGCTAAGTCGTGAAATTATTCAGGCTTTCAATGTTCAAGCGTGTAGTAAAACGAGCTGGAAATGTATTTTACCTAGACATAGAGATGCATATCAAGTGGGATCTGGACGGTGCCTGCAGGGCAAAGGCGTGCTGGACACGTACTGGCTGGCGTGCAAGGAGGGGGGCATCAGCCGGCCCGCGGACCTGGGCTACCTCGCCGACATGGAGGACGACCAGCCCGTCTTCATGCGGCGCCTGCGGGACGAGCGGTACAAGTGACACGAGCCCTTCGCCCGCAGGGACGTGGGCCTTCCACCCGGCCCAGGAGCGGCCCCGGGACGAGGAGTCCATCACGCGTTCACCCGGCCCGGCGGACCGCTCCGACGCCACGGGTCGGCACTGACGCGTGGTCTCCGGAGGTCACCGAGGAACACACCGAGCCATATTCAATGTGACCTTCATGACACGGTGTCACCCGCAGGGACGTGGGCCTCCGACCCGGCCCAGGAGCGGCCCCGGGACGAGGAGTCCATCACGCGTTCCCCCGGCCCGGCGGACCGCTCCGACGCCACGGGTCGGCACTGACGCGCGGTCTCCGGGGATCAGCAAGGAACACACCGAGCCATATTCAATGTGACCTTCAAGACACGGTGTCACCCGCAGGGACGTGGGCCTCCGACCCGGCCCAGGAGCGGCCCCGGGACGAGGAGTCCATCACGCGTTCCCCCGGCCCGGCGGACCGCTCCGACGCCACGGGTCGGCACTGACGCGCGGTCTCCGGGGATCAGCGAGGAACACACCGAGCCATATTCAATGTGACCTTCAAGACACGGTGTCACCCGCAGGGATCCATACTCCTGTGGCTTAGCTTCGCGCTTTGTCGTCGTGAGCCAACCAATGATCTACGGCCTCCGGGAAATAATACTCTGGGATGATCAGCACACATGACAGTTTGTCAGTCGCCCGCAAAGATAAATACTCATGGATCATTAATGATAAACGGCCGCCAGAAATAGACGATGAACCTCTCGACTCACGTTCGAATGGCGATTACAGGAAGATCAGTACAAGTGGCAAATTGTCGCGGTCGCCAGCAGGGATGATTCCTCATTGGGGCCCAGCAGAGAAGTCTGTTGTAATGGGTCGTCAATGATGTATGGCCTCCATAAATAGACGATGATCCTCTCAACTCACCTTCGAACAGTGACTACAGGATCATCAGTACAAGTGACGTTTGTAAGTCGCCTGCAGGATACGTTCTCCTCCGGCAAAGCAGAGCATCACAGCCGGCATCGATGTACTGCCTCAAAAGATTAACTATGAACACATAATCACTTCTTCAACAGTGGCTTTGGCATGAGCCCCTCAAGACATAACAGTCAGCCACCCGCAGGGATACTATGTCATCCGGCCAAGCAAAGCACTCTGCCATCACAGCCGGCATCGATATGTGGCCTCCAGAGATTAACGATACAAACATAATCCCATCTACAACCAGTGGCTGTGTTATAAAACCTTCAAGACACAAGGATCTTCCACCCTTGGGGATACATCCTCCTCTGGCACAGCAGAGCGCTGTGATATATGGCCTCCAGAGATTAATAATGAACATTTCATCCCATCTTCTAGTGGCGGCTGTGATATGAGCCTTTTAAGATATAAGGGTTGTCACCCGTAGTGGCACTCCCAGCAGATAACTCTGCCGTGTTGGGCTGCCAAACACCTACTACCTCCGTAAATGGACGAACACCACGTCATCTGAATAACCAGTGACTATGGTAGGAGTCCTATAAGTGACAAGGATTTCAGTCACTCAAAGTGATAAATTCTTATCGGTTCCAGAAGATTATATTTTCTTTATTGATCATCAATGAAATAGGCCTCCATAAATGGACGATGGCCCTCTACACTCATCTTTAAACAGTGACTACAGGACAAGTAGTGCAAATGACAAGGGTAGTTCGCTTGTATGAATACATTCTCCACTGGATGCTCTGCCATCACGGGCTGGCATTGACCGACGGCCTCTAGAAATTGACGATGAAAGCATAATCCCATTATTAAGTGGTGGCTATCGGACGAGCAGAAAGAGTGACGAGGGTCAGTCACCCGCATGGATACATCCTCCTATTGCACAGCAGAGTGCTCTGTCATCATGGGCTGGTATTGTCAAGAGGCCTCCAAACATTACCATGAACACACTATATTCTAGTGGTAGCTATGGTATGAGGCCTTCAAGAAACAAGGGCAGACTCCCTCGGGGATAATTCCTCCTCCATCCTAACAGAGCAAGCTATCATTACATCCTCCTCCGGTCCAGCAGAGTGTTCCATCACAGGTTGGCATTGACAGATGACCTTCAGAAATTAAAGATGAAGAAGACATAATTTCACCTCCGAGCAGCGACTACAGTACGATAAGAAGATTTCACAAGGGTAGGTACCCACATGGATAATCCTCATCGGGCTCAGGAAAGTGCTCTATCGGCATGTATCAGTGATATACCACCTCCAGAAATTGACGATAATCTTTCAAACTCATCTTCGAATGGCGAATACAGGGCGAGCACTACAAGTAACAAGGGTGAGTGTCAACCACCGGAATATCATCCTGCAACATGTACTAGCATTGATATACGACCTCCAGAGATTAAAGATGAACATGAAATCCCAACTTTTAGTGGCTGCTGTGTTAAGAGCTCTACAAGTGACAGAAGTAGGTCATCCTAATGGATACATCCTAATCCAGCCTAGCAGAGTACTCTGTCATCACGGGTCTGCAATGCAGCCATCAGAAGCAGAAGATGGCCACACCAAGCCATATCATCTTCTAGCAGTAGCTGTGGGATGAGCAATCCAAGAAACAAGAGCTATTTGTCCACAATAACGCCCATCACTCCTGCACAGATCTATTTACTCAAGAAAAATGACTTGCAAACATGGCTGACGACCGCATAGCAGCTTCAGGGTAGCCAAATGAAGCCTCGCTTGCGACTCTACTGTAATAACACTGCCTCTCAGTTCAGCAAAACCCACGCATTCCATGCCAGAGTGAAGCACAGACAGCAAACGTTGACGACGACACTTAGATTTTTTAATCGAACGACGGGGCGAGTGGTGTAAATTAAAAATACAACTTGTTCGCCAGGAGTATTATTTCTTCCATCTAATAAAATGCCATAATATGTTAAACCAAATGGCAGGGTGATACATGGGTGGCAAACATTAATAACGAACTTTTCATATCCAAGTGACACCAGCTGTTTACCACAAATGTCACTTATCCAAGCCCAGCAGGTTCACTGAGGTTTTTTTTTTTGTGTGTCACTGTCTATTGTGGATTTAAAATTGGTGACAATTTACGAAGAATCTCTTATGTTCCCTCATAATCGGTTTTATATGCTATAAATATACTTACGACGCTTGATTGGAAAGCATTGCCTCCGAGGCTATAAATTTTTTCCAGGCTAGTCATTCGTTGGCGCAAGTGCGTGGAAAGGTATGGTAACTATGTCAAAAAGTGAATAGTGCTTTACATATAGATCATGTGTAGCTTTCAGGTACCTACATTAAAGATATTGTGAAGGTCGGGAAATAAGTAAAAAAAGTTATAACAATGAGGCATTACTTTTCAATCCACCCTCGCATACTATAACGAGTTTTCTGCTGTAGTATTTACCTTCTGCACTTGGTAGATAACACAAACTCAACACCCGACTGGTTTTATTGAAATAAAATTTAAAACAAACTCCTACCTGATACCAAAAATTCCCGCACATGAACCCAAGCCGAGTGTTAAAAAAAAATGTTAAAAAGCACATTCTTAACAATGCAGAGCAAATACATTACGATGTCGAAGTGGGCATTTAATTGAATCAATAACAATTGTGTTAATCATAATAACTCTGTTTTATTTAACGTAATATTTACCAATGGCTTGATTTTCATGCAAACATGGATTAAAATATAAAGTATAAAATATTTCATTGTAACCCGCAAACCTTTGTTACTACAATAACCGCAAAAAAAAGGTAGGTATAACACTAAAATATATAAAAAAAAGTTTATATAAAAATTAATTTTTGATTTTTATAAAAAAATATTATATTACGTAACAATATTTGTATAAACATATTATAAAGTTATTATTTCTAAACTGCCTGAAGTTGCTAAAAGATATCAAAAATATGGATGCATTTATATTCAAAGATATAATTAATAGAAATAAATATATTAAAAAACAATTTAAATTTACTATAAAATATCCGTGTAACAAGTCCTATACAAAGAGCTGTGGGAGTGCGCAATTATTTCATGTTTAAATAAAAAGTTTCTTCGAAACAAAGTTTATGTTCTCCCAATCAGGTGCACGCAAATAGATAACGGAGATTCGGCCCCACCACAAGGTCACATAGCATAAATTCAGTTTATCCAAACCATCACCATTTACAATCAGATCAGTTGTACTCACCATTGCTCTCGTAGCTTATCTCAAAACAAGGCATTTAAAATTTATTGGTGCCTTTCAATAAATATGCCCTGGCCTGTCCCCCGGAAGCCGAACAAAAGTGCTCGAGGCTCAACGTGTCAAATTCAAAGTCTCGTGAAAAGTTCTGCACCGCGCCCGTGCATGGTCTGTACACTCCAACAGTCGCGGGCAGGGCCGTATTTAGGGGAGGGCAACCGGGGCGAAAGCCCCGGGGCCTCCACAAACGGAGGGCCCCCACATTAGAGACTTCGGAAAAAAAAAATCTTTCAAATTTCGACAAGTAAACACTAGTAAAATCTTTTCCTTTGATATTCTTTTTTCTCTGTTTTAACTTTACCTACAGTACTTTGTACATGCATGATTATATTATTGTTAAATATTAACAGAAATATTCATTAACACTAAAATTTAATTTCATACAATTCTTGTCTCCGATTATATTTATGAATGTTTTTTTAAATACTAAGAGAATCTACTTTATTTCACAATAAATTATTTATTGGAAAACTCGACTGAAAAAATTGTTCATTTTATTTGAAAAATAATTTGGGGCCAGGGGGCCTCCACTCCTCTGTTGCCCCGAGGCCTCCAGACCTCTAAATCCGGCCCTGGTCGCGGGCCAATTTTACTGCCCGCGCCCGCGCGCGAGCGAGTCGCTACTACGAGATCTCGCCTCGGCAAGCAGTGGACTCCGTCTGTCTAGTCATTTCACAACACAGGCGGAAACTGATTCCGCACTCGCGCGCGACTCCCCAGCGATACAATAAAATTAAAAACCAACAAGAAATTTTTATAAAGCTAAAATAAATAACGTTTAATTAAAAAAATTAAATGTACAATTAAATACAACGAGATTTAAATATTTTAAAAATATATATATTTAAAATACAAGTAAACAAGCATATATATTTTTTTAATTAAAAAAAAGGTTTCAAAGGCAAAACAGTATTTTTGCCAGAGGCTGGCCACAATGCCAACAAGAGTTGTGTCCCGGCTAGACCCTTCGGGAAGCCTAAGATGTACATCAAGATCTGTCCCTGCCCGAACACGCCCGAATATATTCACCTTCGGCCAGCATCGGGTTTATTCACATATATATATATATTTATATTTCTCTGTTTATTTTAATGTAGCTATACTAACCTAACTAACCGTCCATAGTGTTTTAAAGTGTTTTAATGTAGCTAACCTAACCGACCACTTTGAATATTTGAATTATTTTTTCCTGCGCAAAAATAAAACAAATCCCGAGGTTGGCCGAAGGTGAATATTCGGGCGTGTTCGGGCAGGGACAGAACTTGTACATCTAAAGCTCCTCAGACCCTTCTCCACGAGACACTTGCTCGTCACATGCTAATGAGGATCCACGTCTGACTGTGTGTGACACGAACGTTCGTCACGGAAGCACGTCTCCCACTAGAACAAGAACTCAGCGCAACCAGATACTTGACGATGACGTACAGTCTAACGAAATTCGACGACGATCCTTTCATGTTCACTCAGCTGCTTGCAAAACGAGTGGTTAAGTGTCGTTCACCAACACTGGCATCGTAACCCACCTTAGTAGAACCTCTCAACGCCAAATACTTTCCCGTCGTGGGCTGTGGTGGCGTAAGGCTGAATAACATTGGCAATGATACATTTATGTTACCCAGGAGGACGAGAATCGACACAAGCTGCTTGTCAGCAGTGAATTCCTGACTTGCTCTTGGTTCGTACTAGCGAAATGAGATATTTGTGGTTATAGTTTGTCGCTGTTATTTGAGCACTTTTTTTATGCTTTTCACACGATCTACTTTCGATAAATTGTACATTCTTTCGCGTTGTTTGTTATGCATGAATTGGTCATGTAAAATTGTTAGAAACATAAAATATGGTACTTACTATTCAAGAAATATAATATGAAACTGTGTTTTTTTTTCCTGTTCTTAGTGTTGATGTCCGTATAACTTTGTATTAGGTAACATTTAAGTCAAGTTTTATGCTGTTTCGTAAAGTACGGTTACCTCCCAACAACTGCACATACAATTTCGTAAAAAGCACTCAAGCTATCTAGATCACAGCATCTCCTCTCTTTTGCATTACTTCCCCACACTTTTAGATTACCCAGATTGCCTTAGGCCCCTCCGTGACATAGCTAGTGTTTCTGGAGCAGTGACTCTTAGCAAACCCTCTCCCCACTATGATTGAGTGAGAAGTGGACGGTAGAGCAAAGTTGCAAAAAAACCCAAGCGCCACATGGTAGATATGCTGAGGAATGGATGCATTGGGAGGGAAAGTGGGGGTAGATCTTTCACCTGTGATGTTTCTCTTGTTCTCTCGTTTTATTTGTCACAACGAGATGGTAATCCTTGTGGTGTAAAATAGTATTTTTAAGGGGGATACGTCATCTTGGATTTTTCCAAAATTTTGCTATAATTATAATTTTGATCTATTTATACCAATTTTTGGCATGCTAGTGAATAAATAATATCTCCCAGACCATCTATACCTAGCTGCAACCACATATTTACGAACAGGCTCTGTGTCTAGTCATTAAGCGCCGTGAGGAAATAACTAATTATTTTCACGCGGGCGACTAAAGCTATAATGATAACCACAACAGTTTACAAGTGTTAACTTCAACAAGTAGCCGATGCTAAGTACTATGCCATGTAAAAACCAAAAAAATAAATAGCATGGGAACTTTATTGCAAGCGGTATTAAAATGTTTTAAATTGCAATGTGGCGAGGCCTAATCTCCGTTTAACTGCATCCCTCTTAGATCTACCCCTCCCGATAAGTAGCGTGTGTGGGAGTTTGAGTCATAAAGGAAGAAGTTATTAAACGAAAGTAAATTATCAATGCAGCAAATCAGTAATGCGTGTATGTATAGAGAAAAAAAACATAAGGGTGCATTGTCACAACGTATGTTAAAGTGAAACTTCAAGGTTTTAGGGAATAAGAATGCGTGAGTGAGCAAGTATGCGAGTATGCAAGTGCGCAAATATACAAGTGCGAACATGCCACCAAGCTTCTTTACTCCTGACCCCCCCCCCCCCCCCCCCCACCCATTTCCACCACATCGAACGCCCCACTCCTGATCGTTGCACTTTCCGTAACCATCTGAGCACTTCACTCCGTTGTTCTCTGATGACGTCATTGCCAGGACTTACCTTAACAGCTGTAAAAAAGTTTCACATTTTAAAAACTTGTCCATCTTTACGATTAAGGTAAAGACAATACAGAAATATAGACAAAAGAACCACTTTAAAAAAAAGGGTGCGTGAGTCCATGGGCGGCAGAAGTGAAACTTCTTGCTCATTATTTTTTGAGGTATGGGAAACAGAACTATTTTTGGCTGAGGGTCGCAGATCCATATATATATATATATATATATATATATATATATATATATATATATACACACACACACACACACAAGTATGTGAGGTATGTGAGTGCTAAATTATGCGTAACTTCACAAACGTTTGCACGATACTAACCGCAATAAATAAGCTGATAGAAATTACTCATCAGATCGGTGGTTCTTCTTAGGTACTTCAACAGGAAAGACTACCTGGCAATGTGTTGACTCTGACAGTATTTTATCACTCCGAGAGATAAGAGACAGTCATTTTGTCGTTCCATGTAGCAAATTTTAAAAAATGTTTTAGGTACTTTGCGGACCGGTTCTGGAAAAAAATAATAATTAATGTTGTACCCGCATTTACCTTGTGTTTTAAAACGCACTATAGATTTTTCACTATAATTGCAAGACATGTTCATATTAAGTGCTCTTATTCCTCCACATTTACTCTTCAAATAAATAGCTTTTCTATCACGTACGGTCAGTCAATGTAATTTCTAAGTAAGCGTATTAAAATGAATTGGAATTTAGAAACTAATTATAAACTTTGTAGAAATTTAAAAAAAAAACCTTAAAACATCTTTTAACGGGCAGAATTTTATCTAGATGAAATGGTACATGTTTCACCATTATCTATCCTTAACTGTATCCTTAAATGTTATTGCCATACGACTCAAGTACTTCATTAAGAAAAAAATTGGGTTGACTAACAATAATTAACTCATCACCACTTACTCTTTTTAAAAAATGGGTTATTTCGTGTCTTTATTTATTCGTTACATCACCGTCTGGGAAAAATCTATGTTATCGTACAAAATTGAGAGTTTAAACATATTCGCGTGATGCGTTTGTTTCGTGTGAAAACGTGAAGGGCAGATTATAGACATTATTCGATTCTTCAACGACAGGATGAGCCATAAGTTTCCATGAAAATGGTGAAAACGGATTGTCGCGTGATTGCCAAAATTTGTTAGAGAGGCTGTCATTGTGTGTCAACATTGAAGCGAGTCATGTGAAACTGCCGCCGCCCGTCTCTCTGTGGGAGCTGAGGGGGAATATCTAGCGGGTTGCAGTGACGTGTATGTGGATTGAATGTCCGGTGGGCGCCAGGCTAGCCTGAACTAGACCATGAGATGAATCGTGGGTTCTTTCTGCCCCAGCGTGGTCCGCTAGATAAGTCGGCTTACGATGACGACGAACTTACTGTGTTGGTGCTGGATACGCCCTAAGCAATATAGGGGGTTGCATGCCTGGCTGATGGGATTACAAGAACACTGAAATTACACACGGGGACGTTTCTGAGTAACTTTATTAGTCGTTACTCACGAATGACAAGTTACGTTGGTACACGGTACAAGTTCCGGGTTACCCAATGAAAACACTAATTAATTATTACGCTACGATCTAACTCCGCGGCAGTCTTGCGGGTTAAAAGTTCACTGGAGGCGGCCAGTGCCGTATGTTACCATGGGGGGTCGCGTGATGGCGTTACGAAGCTTGGCGTTACAAATTATTCGCTCGTGATACCGGCAGGCATTTGCACGACATGTTAATTAAAAAGTTCACTGGAGACGGCCAGTACCGCAAGTGGAGCCAGTGGCGCAGTTGCACTCGATGCTCTTTAAGCCGGTCGGGATAGTCCCGGATCCGCGGAAAAAGGGCTCGGGGACACGTGGGCAGCTAATAAAAGGAAGTTTTGGGGTAATTACTCACATGGCAGAATGAGTGATCGTTGAATTCAAAGATGATGGCCGCTCACGGAACGTTAGTTGCGCCCCGGGCCTGAGCTTGGAGAAGACTGCCGGAAGATGGCCGCCGCGCGGGGTAGCTTCCGGGCTACCCCCACCACCCCGCGCCGCGCGCCAAGACACTTATATCACCTTACAACTATAAGTTTAAGTAAAAAAATCGTTCCAGGTACTTAATTACAAATTAGTATCTGGAAACTAATTGCTGAGGGCTTGATATATGACAAACTAGCAAGTAACTGTTTGAAAATATAAGTCAGTGGACGACTGTTGTTTACACGTAATTACACTGATGCGCATTGATTAACTAAGTAATTAAAGTGTTGGTGGTGATTGAAATTAACGGGACTGATCATTGTACTTATATTATGTTTATAAGTTATGCATCGAATTAGGTCCCGTGGCGGAGCTCTCACTTGACTCGTCCGGGGTTTGGAGAGGATGCGCTCCGAAAGGGCAACCTGCCACTGATCGGGTGAAACCGGCTTAAGGGTAGCGTCGGTACGACGTCAAACGCCCCCCCCTAGAGAAGCCCGGTTTTGCCGATTAGTCTCCGACGTCACTTGGTATCTTCAGCCAAATACAGCACTTGAACGTGTGCTGCATAGATATGGCGGCGCATGGGGACGCCGCCCCAATCCCTGCGATGTCAGCTGGGCCGGGAGGCGGCGTCGCGATGAACGAAGCGTTGGCGCACGGGGACGCTGCCTCAGTCCCTGCGAAGGCAGCGGGGCCGGGAGGCAACATCGCGGCGCATGGGGACGCCGCCCCAATCCCTGCGATGTCAGCTGGGCCGGGAGGCGGCGTCGCGATGAACGAAGCGGTGGCGCACGGGGACGCTGCCTCAGTCCCTGCGAAGGCAGCGGGGCCGGGAGGCAGCATCGCGGCGCATGGGGACGCCGCCCCAATCCCTGCGATGTCAGCTGGGCCGGGAGGCGGCGTCGCGATGAACGAAGCGTTGGCGCACGGGGACGCTGCCTCAGTCCCTGCGAAGGCAGCGGGGCCGGGAGGCAGCATCGCGGCGCATGGGGACGCCGCCCCAATCCCTGCGATGTCAGCTGGGCCGGGAGGCGGCGTCGCGATGAACGAAGCGGTGGCGCACGGGGACGCTGCCTCAGTCCCTGCGAAGGCAGCGGGGCCGGGAGGCAGCATCGCGGCGCATGGGGACGCCGCCCCAATCCCTGCGATGTCAGCTGGGCCGGGAGGCGGCGTCGCGATGAACGAAGCGTTGGCGCACGGGGACGCTGCCTCAGTCCCTGCGAAGGCAGCGGGGCCGGGAGGCAGCATCGCGGCGCATGGGGACGCCGCCCCAATCCCTGCGATGTCAGCTGGGCCGGGAGGCGGCGTCGCGATGAACGAAGCGGTGGCGCACGGGGACGCTGCCTCAGTCCCTGCGAAGGCAGCGGGGCCGGGAGGCAGCATCGCGGCGCATGGGGACGCCGCCCCAATCCCTGCGATGTCAGCTGGGCCGGGAGGCGGCGTCGCGATGAACGAAGCGGTGGCGCACGGGGACGCTGCCTCAGTCCCTGCGAAGGCAGCGGGGCCGGGAGGCAGCATCGCGGCGCATGGGGACGCCGCCCCAATCCCTGCGATGTCAGCTGGGCCGGGAGGCGGCGTCGCGACGCACGGCTCGCTGTCGTCTAGCACATAGTCCTGGAGCCACGTCGGCGGGTGGCGCTCCCGTCGTGGCCTTCCCGTAGCAATGCTTAGTGGCTCGTCTGGTTCCGTGATGACGGGGTTCGCGTCGGACATGTTCCCGTCAAGGTCCCTGAGCTCCGACGGCGTCGCCTCCGTAATTCGACACTGGCCTGACCAATCCCGGTCCGTTCCCCCTTGTAGGGCCACGTCGTGGGCGATGGAGCTCTCCCGGTTTGGGGAGTGTTCACGTCCGGCGGGTTCGCTGCGGGGCGACGCGACAGTGGCTGCCGGGTCGGGCGGCGGCGTTGCGGCGCCTGGCTCGCCGTCGTCGAGCACATAGTCCTGGAGCCACGTCGGAGGGTGGCGCTCCCGTCGTGGCCTATTCGTGCTCCGGCTGGAATCCCCGTCGGGGCCCATGAAGACCGTGGCCGGGTCGGATGGGGGGGTCCCGGGCGTTGGCGTCCCGGGGCCGGACGTGCCGAGCCGATTGTCCGTGCTGGTTCCCGGGCCGTCGCTTGGGCGTGTCACGCGGACTTCGCCTGTGGGACTCGTCATATTCCCGTCGGGGGCGCGGTCGGGGACACAGCCCCGACGCCGAGCAGGGCGGCGTCGTCTTCGGCGGGGGCGGTCTACTCTCTCGCCAGGCGACCCCTCGCCCCTCTGAGACGCGGGCCCAGCTCCGTGGCCTTCTTCGCCTGCCGTCGTGGGGGCGAAGCAGAGCCTCTTGGGGCGCGTGGTGCCCCGTTGAGCCCCTTGAGGGGTAACGGCCTGGTCCGGGGTTCCATTTGGGTTGGGGTGGGGCTCGTCCGCGGGGCCCATCCCATGCGGCGTCGGGCTCATGGTGGCCGGAGTTGTTTCATCGTCGTCTCGGGGTTCCACTGGGCCGTCGTCATCCGCTCCATCGGGCGGCGGGGCACCCGGTACGGCCGCTAGCCGGAGGTCGTCTCGATGAATTTTCCGGACATGGCGACCACCCAGGTTGATCCGGTACGAGGTCGCTCCCACGCGGCGTTGGACAACGTAGGGCCCCCGCCAACGGGGTGCGAGTCCGGCGCAGTAATTCCGCGGGGCGGTGGACAGCGGGTGGACCCGCACGAACACCAGGTCTCCCGTCCGTAGAGGGGGTGGTGCCCTGGTGGTCTGGGGGGTGATATGTTGGGTATACTGTTCCTGCTGTTGCCGGGCGGCATCATGTTCAGCTGTGCGCCGTTGGTCGCGTTCTCCCCCTCGCTCCTCGGGGTGGGGGACGCCGTGGGTGGCCCACTCGCCGGGCAGAGGGAGGTTGTGGCCCTGTACCATCTCCGCAGGTGTCATGCCGGTGGCGGCGTTCACGCGCCTCCGGACGCAGAAGAGCGCGTCGGCGACGTGGCTGTCCCACTGAGCATGATCGTCCCCGAGGCGGAGTCGTAGCTGGATCTTGAGCTCTTGGTTCCGGCGCTCAGTGGGGTTCGCCCTTGGATGGTAGGAGGGCGTCGTGTGGTGGTCGATGTGGGCCTCACGACACCAGTCCCTCCAACGTGCACCCAGGAACTGGCTGCCGTTGTCCGTCAGTGCGGATTGGGGGTAGCCCCAACGAGGAAGGAACTCGCGGGTCAGTAGGCCGATGATGGTTGCCGCCCGGGAGTTGCCGCAGGGGTAGGCCTCGGTCCACCTGGTGAACATGTCCGTGATGACGATCAGGAACCGTTTGCCACGTGGTGAGCGCGGGTAGGGCCCCATCACGTCGAGGGCGATGGTCTGGAATGGCGTCGACGGTAGGCGGGGTTGTTGTTGTTGCACCCCGTCCCCACGCCGAGCCTTGCGCTGCTGGCAGACCTCGCACCCCTTGATGTATTCACGGACGTCCCGAGCTACCCCGGGCCAGTGGTAGTACTGCCCGATGGCCCGGTGGGTCTGATCTGCCCCCGGATGTCCCGCGAGGTCGTGGTCATGGTGAAACAGCAACACGGCCTCGCGGGCCTCCGGTGGCACGTAGGTCCTCCATGTTCCCGTCGGGTCGGGAGACCTATTCATTATCCTGTCCCCTTGGAGGAGCCAGGTCGTCTGCCCCACTCTCTCGGCCGATTGCCGACGGCGGTGGGCATCAGGAGATCGCTGTTGGGCCTCTAAGACGCGGCGGTCTACGTCGGCGGCCGTGTTCGGAGGCGCGTCGTCCGTGGCCTCGCCTACGATGTTCTGAGCGTAGGCGGGTTGTTGGGCGCCTCGTGCCGTGGCGTAGTCTGGGGGCAGGACGTCTTCCCAGTCGTGGTCATCCACCACCCCTTCGCTGGTGTCGGGTTCACGGGAGAGCAGGTCGGGGAGCTGGTTCTCGACGCCGGGCACGTGCTCAACGACGAAGTCGAAGGACTGTAGGAGCAGTGCCCAGCGGATCAGTTTCCCCTTCCGCCCCTGCATGGTATGCAGCCAGGTGAGGCAGCGGTTGTCCGTGCGGAGCGTAAACGGACGGCCCTCCAGGTGTGGGCGGTACTTCTTAATCGCCCACACGACGGCGAGACATTCCTGTTCGTTGCTGTGGTAGCGTGTTTCGGCTGCCCCAAACTTAGCGCTAGCATAGTCCACTATTTGCCGCTCCCCTTGGTCGTCGACCTGGAACAGTACAGCGCCGGTTCCGAGGGCGCTGGCGTCGGTCTGTAGGACCAAGGGCCGGTCAGGGTCTATGCGCGCTAGTGTGTGGCATCGGGTGAACTCCTGTTTTATCTCGTCGAAGGCCAGTTGGGCGGGCGGGGTCCATCGATAACGAGTCTGGGGCGACAACAAGTCTGTAAGCGGCGCGATCCGTTGCGAAAAATTAGGTATATAGTTTCGCAGCCAGTTGATAAGACCGACGAATTGCTGTAGCCGTTTGCGCGTGCGTGGCACTTCCGCTTCAGCTATCTGCCGGAGATGACCCGGTTGTGGCCTGTTGCCGTCCTCGCTAACTATGTGTCCCAGAAAATCGACTTCGGTCGCCCCAATGTGGCACTTTGCGGGATTAGCGGTCAAGTGATTGGTGGCCAGTCTCTCCATCACCAGCGCCAGATGTCGACAGTGGTCCTCCCACGACTCCGAGAACACGATGACGTCATCTAAGTATGCCAGGGCGAACTCCCCGATGTAGCCCTCCAGGACCCTGGTCATCATGGTCTGGAAGGTGGCTGGGGCGCACTTCAGTCCGAAGGGCATGGCTCGGAACTGGAATCGGCGTCCGTCGGGTACCGTGAACGCCGTTTTTTCCCGGTCCTCGCGCCGTATCGGCACCTGCCAGTAACCGGACTTTAAGTCTAGCGTGCTGAATACACACGCTTTCCCCAGTCCGGCCACGGCGGCCTCGACGCTGATTTGAGGGGGCGGGGCACTAACAGTGACGGCGTTCAGGGGGCGGAAGTCGACGCAGAACCGGTTCGTACCGTCCTTCTTGGAGGCCAGAACGACACAGGAGTTGTAGGCACTGTGTGATGGCTCGATAACGCCGCTCAGTAGCATCTCAGTGACTTGTTCTCGGATGGCTCGCTGTTCGTGGAAACCATAACCTCGTGGTGGGTCGTACACTGGTTGATCAGAGGTGGTCGGGATACGGTGTTCTGCCACCGTGGTGCGTCTCAACGGGCCTGTTGTCATGAAGACGCCCGGTCGTCCCGACAGCACTCGGTTTATGTCGGCCTGGTGTTGTGGAGGGACATTATGACGGATGTCGGCTAACGTCGTGATGGTGCCTTCCGGCACGGGCGTCTGTCCCATAGCGTAAGCCACGTAGCGTTCCGTCCGGCCCAGGTTGAGTCGGGCATGACGTAGCTCAAGCACGGCGTCCTGGTCAATTAACCACGGCATGCCCAGCACGACCTCCTCGTTCAGATCCTGCACTACAATGGCCTTTACCCTGGTGTCGAGCTCCCGTAGGCTTACCTTGATATCCGCGCGGCCGATCATCCGTCCGGTGTGGGCGGTGGTGGCCAGGCGTAGTTCGCCCTGCTCCGGGTGCATTGTGCCAGGCGGCACCAGGTTGGGGCGCACGAAGACCGCACTTGCTCCGGTGTCGATCAGTGCGGTGGCTGGGTGTCCGTTGACCTCCACGAGCACACGCATAAGACCGGCGGGCAGGCTGTGCAGTTGCCCCAGGGTCGGTAGGGGTTGATGGGCGCTCGGCGGGACAGCTGGTGCCACGGCCGGGGGACTCAGTAATGGTCCCCCCGGGGCCCGTTTCCCGACATGGTGGGGGCGAACGGGGGTGTCTGTCGCTGCGGGGGCGGGTCCGGTCGTGCTGTGGGTGGCGGTGGGCCGGGTGAGTCGTTCCTCCGGGGGCAGTCGTTGTGCCAATGGAACGTGCCGCGCGGGCAACCTAACCTGCACTGGGGGGCCCGGGCTTCGGTTACCCTAACGTCTGGCGCTCGTCCGGCTGTCCCGCGTGACTGCTCCTCGTGCCCGCGAACATCTTGCGTCGCCTGAGGCGGTGGGGGTAGTATCGAAGGTCGTCGCGGGGTCGTGGACGCCTGATGACGCTGGTTCCCGGCGCCGAGGTTGTTTTCCGTGGCCTGTGCTTGTCGAGCATAGTCCACGACGGACGTGGTTTGGTATAGCCGCATGAATGGCTGTAGGTCGTCCCTAAGCAGTTTGGTCACGACTGGCAGTGCTTGGGCGGGATCCTGGTTAGGCGAAATTCGCCGAAACAGCCTGATCTTATTGGCTACGAATGCCTCCGCATCTTCACCCTCTCGCTGTCTAACCCCATAAAACTGCGCCGAGCAGTCTATGAGTGGGCATCCGGTATCGAACCGGTGCGTAAAGCTGTCGGCGAATTCGGACCACGGCATTCCGAAGCGCCCCCACCTGGTCCACCAAGTCCGCGCCGCGCCGCGTAGCTGCCCGCTGGCCCTCTCCGCCCATTCGGCAGGGTGTGTGCCATTATGCGTTAGCCGCGATGTGCATTGTTCGAGAAACATGCTTGGGTCCTCGTGTGGGGCCCCTCCGAATTCGGGTAGCGACATCGCCTGGCCAGTGCTCGGTCGTGCGAGTGTGGTCACCGTGGCCCAGTCAGGTATGTACCGCGTGGTGTCTTGTAACTGGGGCACGTGTTCGGCGTGATTTGCCGCTGGGCAAACAGCCGTCGCTCCGGGCGCGGTGAGTCCGTTGTTAACTTGTGTCGTGGGTTCCGTTTTCCCCTTTCCACTTAGGAATTGTACCCAGGCGGGTTCCGGTCCGGTTAATAAATCCATATTAGCCGGTAATCCGCCGCCCTGGTATGACATGATGTCTAGTGTTAACACGTAACTTTCGTCTCGTATGCGTGGCCGTGTGATGACACGCACTGTACGTGCCTGTTTTGTTGCGTGTCCGCGTGCGCGCTACGCCGGGTCGCGAGCTAGGTGCCCGGACTGTCGCATATAACAGAGGCCGATAATGGTGGCAGCTGGAGCTGCGCGCGCCGATCCAAATCGTCGGTGGAAGGGGCTGCCGCGCCGGCTGTGTGAAGCGAAGAGCGAGAACGAACGGTGGGCAGGAGGAATGCCCGGAACACCGCACAAAGCAGAGAGCGAAACGGTCGCCGCGGAGTGGGGGTAGTGTGACGTCGCCCGCCCGCGTCGCACGTCCTGCTGGAATGTTGAATCTTGAGGGGGTGGGGGGTGGAAAAACCTTTGTCTGCCTTCCACGTCACGCCCGCGACTATTCGCCCTTCGCTTTCTAAAAATGGTCGTTCTCCGTCGTAATTTCCTACTTTTCCTGCGAATTTTTCGAATTTTTCTGATTTCGTTTTTCTTGTCACGCACCACGCAGGGGCGCCATTTGCCGCCGCCCGTCTCTCTGTGGGAGCTGAGGGGGAATATCTAGCGGGTTGCAGTGACGTGTATGTGGATTGAATGTCCGGTGGGCGCCAGGCTAGCCTGAACTAGACCATGAGATGAATCGTGGGTTCTTTCTGCCCCAGCGTGGTCCGCTAGATAAGTCGGCTTACGATGACGACGAACTTACTGTGTTGGTGCTGGATACGCCCTAAGCAATATAGGGGGTTGCATGCCTGGCTGATGGGATTACAAGAACACTGAAATTACACACGGGGACGTTTCTGAGTAACTTTATTAGTCGTTACTCACGAATGACAAGTTACGTTGGTACACGGTACAAGTTCCGGGTTACCCAATGAAAACACTAATTAATTATTACGCTACGATCTAACTCCGCGGCAGTCTTGCGGGTTAAAAGTTCACTGGAGGCGGCCAGTGCCGTATGTTACCATGGGGGGTCGCGTGATGGCGTTACGAAGCTTGGCGTTACAAATTATTCGCTCGTGATACCGGCAGGCATTTGCACGACATGTTAATTAAAAAGTTCACTGGAGACGGCCAGTACCGCAAGTGGAGCCAGTGGCGCAGTTGCACTCGATGCTCTTTAAGCCGGTCGGGATAGTCCCGGATCCGCGGAAAAAGGGCTCGGGGACACGTGGGCAGCTAATAAAAGGAAGTTTTGGGGTAATTACTCACATGGCAGAATGAGTGATCGTTGAATTCAAAGATGATGGCCGCTCACGGAACGTTAGTTGCGCCCCGGGCCTGAGCTTGGAGAAGACTGCCGGAAGATGGCCGCCGCGCGGGGTAGCTTCCGGGCTACCCCCACCACCCCGCGCCGCGCGCCAAGACACTTATATCACCTTACAACTATAAGTTTAAGTAAAAAAATCGTTCCAGGTACTTAATTACAAATTAGTATCTGGAAACTAATTGCTGAGGGCTTGATATATGACAAACTAGCAAGTAACTGTTTGAAAATATAAGTCAGTGGACGACTGTTGTTTACACGTAATTACACTGATGCGCATTGATTAACTAAGTAATTAAAGTGTTGGTGGTGATTGAAATTAACGGGACTGATCATTGTACTTATATTATGTTTATAAGTTATGCATCGAATTAGGTCCCGTGGCGGAGCTCTCACTTGACTCGTCCGGGGTTTGGAGAGGATGCGCTCCGAAAGGGCAACCTGCCACTGATCGGGTGAAACCGGCTTAAGGGTAGCGTCGGTACGACGTCAAAACATATCCTCTATATGATACCATTTGTACGAATAAAATAAACAATAATCACCGCTTTCACCATATCTATCTCTGTAAATGCAAACAACCCTACATATGTTTACTACAATTTTTACCATACAGTAATAAAAAAAATTACAATAAAGAAATATTGTATTCAACATCTCTGCAGTTCATATATATATGTATATTTACTTATTTTCTGTAAATATGTTTGTTGTTTTTTTTAACGTGAGGATTGTGTTTCATAAGTGACAAAATTATCAAAGAAAATTTTAAATATACCTGTGAGTCGAAATTGACGAGATAAGTATCATGTATTGACTATGCCTGTGCAATTGAAATTTTAAAAATACCAATGTGAAATGTATGGGGTTCTCATTAAAGTAAAATGGAGTAGCTTGTGTGGTACGAACATTATGTGGAATTAAGCTGTGTGTTGCAAATGTTTCAAGGATTGTCAGTGTGTATCACATATTCACTAATGTGAACTACTCGGTGTTCTAGTCAGTATTTAAAATATGTTTGTTTCTATATTAATGTGTTTAAATAATCTGACTAAATGCAAAACTTGTTTTGTTTCATTTACCTGCTTCTTAATTTATACATTAAAATTGTGCCACAGTAGCATTTTGGCGTGAAAACGTCAATTTGCTCGTTAGTGTGATAGTCAATTTAACTTTCTTGTGTGACAAAATACCATCACATTTCAATCGCAAATAACTAGGACACTAGTAGTGCCTAACCAATGGTTGAGTCTACAACGGAAATTCAGTTTATCCAAACCAACACCATTTAAAATCAGATCAGTTGTACTCACGATTTCTCTCTCGTTGTCGTTGCTGCAGCAAAAACACTCGTAGCTAATCTCAAAACAAGGCATTTAAAATGTCTTCGTGCCTTTAAATAAAATATGCCCTGGCCTGTCCTCCGGAAGCCGAACAAACGTGCTCGAGGCTCAACGTATAAAATTCAAAGTCTCGTGAAACGTTCTGCACCGCGCCCGGGCACACACGCACACCTGCCAATGTATTTATTACCAGGGCAGCCAACTGACACTTCCTATTGCCAACTGTCACGTAAACTATGTACACGAAGAAACTGATTGCAGAAAAAGGTTTTCCTTACGTCGCACCCCGGAGTCCCATAACACGTGTAAGCCTCACGTGCCGAAAGATACAACCATTTTAAAAATATCTGGCACTTCAAATTGAAGCAAAGAAAGAAAGACTGGGCCCAAATACAATTCGAATGATTCATTTAATGGATTAGCGATAAAATTATGTGCATTATTCTTATAATTCAATTTAAATTACTTGACATTAAATATGTTTCTCTGACGATTTTAAATACACTAATAATTTCTCGTAAAATAACTTCTTTTGACGTGACAACGTCTAATAAATCGATGAACGCTGGTTGCACGCACGAAAAATTGTCATGCATGCGTGGCATCTCTCTGGTATGTTGCGGACGGTACAGAAAACTCGGCCGGCACGTGGTGGCGTACTGCTCAGGTTTCACCCTGCCATGCTGCAGGGATAGGCGGGTCGCGCCGGTTGGGACACGCCTGCGCATGTCGCCACACACGGCATAGCGGGGTTCGAGGTTATTGTACACCGCGCCACGGGAGTATATTCGCAAGGAAATGGCGTTCTTACAAGTACGTATTATTTTAATTACTAGTGTAAATCAGTATATTTAAACAGTGTTGTATGAGTATTGTTTTAGCTGTGCAACTAAATATTTATTGCTGGTATGATACTTTTCACGCTTTAGTTTGACATTGGTAATTATTTGTCATGAGTTATTATTTGATAAACGAAATCACACACCTTATTATAGTTATGAGCCCACGAGCGTGCAAATATTTCGAGTCCCAACAGAGAATATGCTAGTTAAAAGAAATTCAAACAAATATCGTGCGTGTAATATTATAAATTTATAACATCTGAAACAATTATTTTCAATATGGCCACGTGGCCATGCGGTTAGCATGGCTTGTCGGTTCGAATACTGGCAACTGCGAATTTTTTTTTTGTACTTGTAAAAATAAATACGGTGCACGCAACATTTCAAAAGTAATAAATATATTTGAATTAATAAATGCAAATAAAAGTAAATTTATTAATTAAATTGTACATTTAATTTCACTCCTTCTTTGTATCCATACAAAATAGTGATAATTCAATAAAAATGATTCAATCTTATTCATAAAAGTATGCAGAGGTAGATTTTATCATACAAAAGATAGAAAAATTTAAAAAAATATATATTCCTCAAAGAATATAATATTTTTAATGCCTAAATGGTTTGGTTGCAAAAACCTAATACCTCTCAGTCTCAGGCCAAATATGATATTTCCATTTATTCTGGATCAATAATTTCATCAATGTTTTGTTATGACGTTGTCACGTTAAACTATCGTCCGTAAACCGACTTTACAGACAACCCATTTTTTTTATTTATACCCATGTTATTCTCTTTGCAATGCACAGTGAATTTTTTTTTTTTTTGTTTTAAACTGTTACTCAACATGTAAAACCAAGGGGTGAGTCATGGAGGTACTAGTCTATGGAGTGGGTGTCCGTTCTGAAGTTGAAGTCAACTGGTTAGCAAATGGATAGCAAAACAAATCATAGCTGTATAAAGCTAATATGCTATAAATTTGTTTTAATGGCTTGAAAATAACTCGCTAATAAGAATCTTAAAGATGCCACCATGCAGTGAATATTGCTAAGCAAACATTTCCGCAAGAAATCAGCGTTAACCCTCGTTATAACCAAAAATTGTTTTTCTATGCATATGGGAAAGCGAGGTGGAGGATGTTCACATTTTTGCCTTTAAGTTTTAGCATGGCAAAGATTGTTTACACCAACTCCCATTTTTCTTACCTCCATGGAGCGGCCACGTCTGCATTGTTGCATGGTGACCGAGCGGAGCCGCTTCTATCAGCTCATGGTCTCCCCCGTGTTGGTTAGCCGTCCAAAACATTGGCTGAAGTGTGGTGTTCACACAGCAGAAACAGTTTTAAATGAGTTTGTTTTTATGGGAATGACTGTTCAACGACGGAGATTCCAATTCGTACTAACTAATCATCGTCAGACGTGGCCAAGCACCATTTTCGAAATGTCTTGGGCGGAACAATATGGTGAAGGCGACGTAAAAAGTGGCTTCTCCTACGAGACAGCATGCTGTGTCCTGGGAGTAAAACACTATCCCGGCTCAGAGCTGGATTATCAGTTGTGTAGACTCCATTTGGTGTGCAATTATTGAGTCGATTAATTTTTTTTTCCAGATCGATAGCACTGTTGTAACAAATGAAACATTAGAGACTTGATCAATAGTTTAATGCATTTTTGTGTGTTCAGAACAATGATAGTTGTCAAGCATAATGTGTACTCCACGAACTAAACATGATGTCATGGATTGTTTTAATAATCAAGAGGACTTAGTAAGCGACTAAACGACCACTCTTATCGAGAAAAATCGATATCTATGGTGTGCTCAGTTTCTTCAGTATATTGTAGTAAGAAAAAGCTCCTTGGATCATCTGAAAAAATAAAAATACTCGTGACAGCACATTTATATACCTATATGCCAGTTAGAATATATTAAGGTCACATAGCTCCAAAAGTGCGGGAACGCTAAGGGCGACAATGCCTCGCTCATCAAACGCATCTTCACCTCTATTCCCCAGACACCGAACTGTAGTGCAGTCTTCACGTTCGGTAACGCTACTCTATGGGAATTTCAAGTGGTGACGTAATTTTATGCTGGAATATTAAAGATAAAGGCTCTCTGCTCTTCCCTATATTACATGAAAAACAAAAGTTAAGAAACTGTAATACCTGTGCAGGTTCGTGAAAACACCCGTTTTAGTCCTTTTTCAATGTAAAGAAATCATGTTAAAGACAAGCGCAATGTATATACAAGCGCACTGAAGCTAATATGTTTTTCGTAATCAAACACCTGCAGTGAATCGTAAGCGGTTTATAAATAGCGCGGTAACTCCAAAACACACATACGGTGTGCCGAGCTCCATAAGAAACAAAGAGATTTAAAAACTACAAGTTATCCAAGTAGATTTTGTTTACAAAAACCATTTAAGAATACCCTGAAGGTGAATGAGTAGTTCTGTTCTAGTATTTGTGTTTTTTTAGAAGAGTAAAAAGGCTGAAACGCGTGATATAAGAATAATTTTTAAACCGGTAGAGATTCACAGAAGCACTCAAGGGACTTGCAGAACCATCTTTGTCTTCATTTCACCGTCATTATAATGTCATTGTTACCGCTCGAACTGCATGGTTGTCCTGTGCACGATGAGAAGACTGCGCGCTAGTTCAGCGCTAGAAGCACCAGCGAGTGTCGCGCCCACCGTCCCGCCTCGCCAATTTCTCAATTGAATGACAAAAAAAAATTTTGTACGATAATGAAATTTGGCGCTAATTCCTTACTGTCGACAGCTTTGTTTCACAATGCTCACATCACAGTAGCATTTTGGCGTGAAAACGTCAATTTGCTCGTTAATAGTGATAATCAATTTAACTTTCTTGTGTGACAAAATACCGTCACATTTCAATCGCAAATAACTACGACACTAGTAGCGCCTAAACAATCGTTGGGTACACAACGGAAATTCAGTTTATCCAAACCAACACCATTTACAATCAGATCAGTTGTACTCATGATCTCTCTGAACAACACAAGCATAGTCCTGACTGGAGTCTATGGCGTGTACTTGCCGTGGAGAAGGTCTCCAGGAACACGGTCCTCGGGAGCAACGGCCTCTGCGCCCTGCAGTCCACCACGCATAGAGTCGTCTCAGCGCAGCAGCCAGTACGTAGAGAAGGGTATGTCTACATGGTAGTGAGTCTATGGCGTGTACTTGCCGTGGAGAAGGTCTCCAGGAACACGGTCCTCGGGAGCAACGGCCTCTGCGCCCTGCAGTCCACCACGCATAGAGTCGTCTCAGCGCAGCAGCCAGTACGTAGAGAAGGGTATGTCTACATGGTAGTGAGTCTATGGCGTGTACTTGCCGTGGAGAAGGTCTCCAGGAACACGGTCCTCGGGAGCAACGGCCTCTGCGCCCTGCAGTCCACCACGCATAGAGTCGTCTCAGCGCAGCAGCCAGTACGTAGAGAAGGGTATGTCTACATGGTAGTGAGTCTATGGCGTGTACTTGCCGTGGAGAGGGTCTCCAGGAACACGGTCCTCGGGAGCAACGGCCTCTGCGCCCTGCAGTCCACCACGCATAGAGTCGTCTCAGCGCAGCAGCCAGTACGTAGAGAAGGGTATGTCTACATGGTAGTGAGTCAATGGCGTGTACTTGCCGTGGAGAAGGTCTCCAGGAACACGGTCCTCGGGAGCAACGGCCTCTGCGCCCTGCAGTCCACCACGCATAGAGTCGTCTCAGCGCAGCAGCCAGTACGTAGAGAAGGGTATGTCTACATGGTAGTGAGTCTATGGCGTGTACTTGCCGTGGAGAAGGTCTCCAGGAACACGGTCCTCAGGAGCAACGGCCTCTGCGCCCCGCAGGCCACCACGCATAGAGTCGTCTCAGCGCAGCAGCCAGTACGTATAGAAGAGTGTGTCTACATGGTAGTGAGTCTATGGCGTGTACTTGCCGTGGAGAAGGTCTCCAGGAACACGGTCCTCGGGAGCAACGGCCTCTGCGCCCTGCAGTCCACCACGCATAGAGTCGTCTCAGCGCAGCAGCCAGTACGTAGAGAAGGGTATGTCTACATGGTAGTGAGTCTATGGCGTGTACTTGCCGTGGAGAAGGTCTCCAGGAACACGGTCCTCGGGAGCAACGGCCTCTGCGCCCTGCAGTCCACCACGCATAGAGTCGTCTCAGCGCAGCAGCCAGTACGTAGAGAAGGGTATGTCTACATGGTAGTGAGTCTATGGCGTGTACTTGCCGTGGAGAAGGTCTCCAGGAACACGGTCCTCAGGAGCAACGGCCTCTGCGCCCCGCAGGCCACCACGCATAGAGTCGTCTCAGCGCAGCAGCCAGTACGTAGAGAAGGGTATGTCTACATGGTAGTGAGTCTATGGCGTGTACTTGCCGTGGAGAAGGTCTCCAGGAACACGGTCCTCAGGAGCAACGGCCTCTGCGCCCCGCAGGCCACCACGCATAGAGTCGTCTCAGCGCAGCAGCTAGTACGTAGAGAAGGGTATGTCTACATGGTAGTGAGTCTATGGCGTGTACTTGCCGTGGAGAAGGTCTCCAGGAACACGGTCCTCAGGAGCAACGGCCTCTGCGCCCTGCAGGCCACCACGCATAGAGTCGTCTCAGCGCAGCAGCCAGTACGTATAGAAGGCTGTGTCTACATGGTAGTGAGTCTATGGGGTGTACTTGCCGTGGAGAAGGTCTCCAGGAACACGGTCCTCAGGAGCAACGGCCTCTGCGCCCTGCAGGCCACCACGCATAGAGTCGTCTCAGCGCAGCAGCCAGTACGTATAGAAGAGTGTGTCTACATGGTAGTGAGTCTATGGCGTGTACTTGCCGTGGAGAAGGTCTCCAGGAACACGGTCCTCAGGAGCAACGGCCTCTGCGCCCTGCAGGCCACCACGCATAGAGTCGTCTCAGCGCAGCAGCCAGTACGTAGAGAAGGGTATGTCTACATGGTAGTGAGTCTATGGCGTGTACTTGCCGTGGAGAAGGTCTCCAGGAACACGGTCCTCAGGAGCAACGGCCTCTGCGCCCTGCAGTCCACCACGCATAGAGTCGTCTCAGCGCAGCAGCCAGTACGTATAGAAGGGTATGTCTACATGGTAGTGAGTCTATGGCGTGTACTTGCCGTGGAGAAGGTCTCCAGGAACACGGTCCTCAGGAGCAACGGCCTCTGCGCCCTGCAGGCCACCACGCATAGAGTCGTCTCAGCGCAGCAGCCAGTACGTAGAGAAGGGTATGTCTACATGGTAGTGAGTCTATGGCGTGTACTTGCCGTGGAGAAGGTCTCCAGGAACACGGTCCTCAGGAGCAACGGCCTCTGCGCCCTGCAGTCCACCACGCATAGAGTCGTCTCAGCGCAGCAGCCAGTACGTAGAGAAGGGTATGTCTACATGGTAGTGAGTCTATGGCGTGTACTTGCCGTGGAGAAGGTCTCCAGGAACACGGTCCTCAGGAGCAACGGCCTCTGCGCCCCGCAGGCCACCACGCATAGAGTCGTCTCAGCGCAGCAGCTAGTACGTAGAGAAGGGTATGTCTACATGGTAGTGAGTCTATGACGTGTACTTGCCGTGGAGAAGGTCTCCAGGAACACAGTCCTCAGGAGCAACGGCCTCTGCGCCCTGCAGGCCACCACGCATAGAGTCGTCTCAGCGCAGCAGCCAGTACGTATAGAAGGGTGTGTCTACATGGTAGTGAGTCTATGGGGTGTACTTGCCGTGGAGAAGGTCTCCAGGAACACGGTCCTCAGGAGCAACGGCCTCTGCGCCCTGCAGGCCACCACGCATAGAGTCGTCTCAGCGCAGCAGCCAGTACGTATAGAAGGGTGTGTCTACATGGTAGTGAGTCTATGGCGTGTACTTGCCGTGGAGAAGGTCTCCAGGGACACGGCGGTGAACGGGCCGGCCCTCAATAGCACCGGCCTCTGCGCCCTGCAGGCCACCACGCATAGAGTCGTCTCAGCGAAGACGCCGCCCTCGCGCTGAGGCGGCCAGTAGGCTGCGTCCGCCACCGACGTGCTCTGTGAAACGTATTTTTTTACAAACAAGTTGCCAACAGCCAAACAAGCCAAAAAAAAAGTCTACTTCAGAAGTAATTTTACTCAGTGCATCTTTTAATCATTTGGAGGGGTCTGTTCCCCCTACGACCCCCTCCTCTTCACATCTGCAGCCGCCTCTGTTCACCGTAGAGCTCTCCAAAGTGTAAGAACTTGAGGTTGGCTAGACGGTCAGGCCTACCTGGTGGGTCAGCTCCGAGCACCAGAAGCAGATGAAGTAGAATCGGCCGAGCGCAGCTGTGAGATGGACGAGCATGGGCAGTTTCTCCTTATCGCCTTCGGTCTGAGAAACAGAACGTGTGCGTCGAAATTAAACTCATTGGCCGTTGAGGTATTAGTGGGCGACTTCTCTAAATGTGAAGGTAACTCTGGTTAACGAATGGTCAGCAAAACGAACCATACAAAATAAAATACTTTCTGTACTTTTACAAAAGATTCCTTTGGAAACCAGTTGCTAAGAAAGAGTGTGTGATACCAGAAGAAAGATATTGTAACTTTGTATAACACATAACTATGGTTATTTTTGAACATATGAAATACATTTTTTCGAGATAATATTGAGTATTTCTTACAACATTTTGGCACATAATTTTACATTTCAATTGATGTTTCATTCACGCATAGTTATTTTTTAAACCAATAGAAAATATACTTTAATATTTAATAATTGGACTTAATTTTGTTTTATTATGCATATTAATGTGCGCAATTAATACTGGAAACGTATTCAGGCAACTGTTTACAAATAACTTTAACTATTCATGTAAATGTACAAATGTAAAAATATCTGTATTTTATATATATATATATATATATATTATATATTCTCATTTCCAATTACAAAAAAAACGTAGATTTGCAAAGACTAATTTTAGAATTTTTTTTTTTTTTAGCTTGAAAGAATAATTGTAAAATTTACATCATAAAGTGAGCAATGTTAAGGCTAAGTTAATTTTTTTTTTTTAGGTTTTTTGTCATTATGTACTTTTATTTAAGCGCTATTATCTAATATTCAACTCGATGCTTCCTTTGCATTTTTTGTTCTGCCAAAAATATTTGCGACATACATTCATGGGTGTAAAATAGCGCGCAATTCTTCGTAGTTATCATCATTTGCGAGACTTGTTACACCCATGATTTTACTCTAAGAGAATATCTGTTGGGATTATTTGTGGCAAAACAACAATTTCAAGGGAGATATCTAGTTCATAATTTATAAATATATCTTTTGAAAAAGTAATGACGAAAAAACTTTTTAAAAAATAAACATGGTGTGTGAGAACGATCTTTAAAAAAACTATGTAAAAACATATCAGCAAGGAATTAGCGTTGAATTTCATTACCGCAAAAATAAAATTTATTTGCTCTTCAGATGGGAAAGGAATCCCACAAGCCAATACATTTTGGGCATTTAGGCTAAAAATAAGTCGCCAAAGAACACTCCAAGCACAATTTTTTTTTACGAAACGTGGCACGTACCATTACAACCTGGTACAGAAGAAGGCAGATGTTGGCGGATGATGTTACGTAGTCAATGAGGAACATGGGTGAGAAGAGGTCAGCCATTTTCTTCGCATTTCTGAAACAGATGAAAGTGAAACGCTCTATTAAGTTTATATCAACGAGGATTTAAGTCGTAAATTAGCGTCTGTGATCACTTACAAACCACTGGCAGAGCACTTAGAAGCAACCCGTCAGGAAATGAACCAGGTACTTTCGATCCACCAAACCAGGAGATATGTCCACAACGGGCACAATTTTCCGATATAACTGTCAAAAATCAGTCGATATAAACCCTGACGTGTGTTTTTTTTCACACACGTTATTATGTCATTAATTTTTTTCAAGCTCTATTTATTAATTATGAAAACATACCTCCCTTGAAATTATTGTTATTCCAACATTCTCGACATATATTCACTTAGTGTGGTAGTTATTCCAAAATAAAACTAAATTTGTTAAATATTACCCACTATTAGGTTGCATATGTGTAAAATGTATCGTAAGTGATTGTAATTTCGAAAACATTTTACGCCCATTATTTCACACTGTTGTGAGATTAAAAAAAAACAACTGCAAGTGAAGTACTTATAGAAATAAAGAATTCCGAATGTGATAAATATGCGAAAACTGTATTTTCAACTACATTTCTGGCCGCGAATCACGCGTATTTGCCGCACCCGCCGCTAGTATTCGCTGCCGGAGCAGTCACGTCGACTATCGAATAATTAGATTTGCCGAGCGAAATTTTAAACTACTTACATAACGAAACATCTCCGGCAAGAGCGAAAAATACTTGGAAAAAAAAATTCTAAACTCCAGTTTTCGACCCGATTTTCTGCAAAGAATTTTATTAAAATACTGCCCATATTTTTTAAAATTCACTAAAAAGTTAACGCTATACAGTGTACTTTTTTGACTTTGTGAACTTTGGTTCGCACCATCCGCCACAGATGGCAGCACCGTGGCTACACATTAACTGTGCCATGCGACATCCGTTCCATTCACGAAATTACTCCGAAAGAACACCGTGTACCGAGAGCTGAGATGTTACACGTCAAAAATCAACCCTGAAAGGTTCCAAGAAGTGCTGGGATTCCAGACCGTCGTGCGTGGACAGTCTCGGAGATCCTGGGCACAGTCTGTGTTCAGTGACTTTAAAAAAGGACCCTTTGTATATATTTCTCATTTGTTTGTTCTCGGAGCGTGAACATGTAACAGTGTTTTACTTTTTGTTGTTGGTTGGATGCGGACGAAACTTTCTCCTTGCTTGTGTGTCCAACAAAGGCAAGTAAAAATTAAGATGGCCGCCTAAGCACAAGTTGGTGCTGGGCGCTGCTAGAATTCACCAATTTTTCGTGTGAATTCTCTAACTCCCGTAGTCACGGAACAGTCTGTGTCTCAGAGGAGCTCGGCGAGTTACAACGGCCACTGGAACTGATCGGGGCGCAAATCATCAGGATTCGAATGGGAAGTGGAGGAGGGGAAGCATTAATCTGCTGCCAAACATAGAAAGAAAAAAAAAATTCTGTGCCTTTACGAAAGATTCCTTTGGGAATCCAGCTGCCAAGAAAGGTTCAACTGTCTACAACACATGGCTGTGGCTGTTTTTTTGCATACACGAAATGTTTTTTTTTTCGGGATAATACTTAGTATTTATTACGAGAATTGTAAGATGATTTTATTCGTTAATTAATGTTTCATTCAAAAGAGATTTTTTTTTTAATCATGAACAAGGTAATGGAATGGAATGTTAGATCATGCGCAGTTAATACAGGGAACGGCTGAACTACTGGAGGTACAGGGAACGGTTGTAAAGCGCGCTGAGAGAGCGGGAGGGAATGAAGGCTCACTCGAGCAGGGTCTGGTGCTGACGGACGAAAGAGCCCAGAGTCTCGCCCCCGCCGGTGCTCAGGGAGAGAGCCAGCGCCTGGAACTGGTGCGCGCAGTACTTGACGTAGAAGAACTGGAGCAGGTCGAGGGACACGACCCCGGCCAGCATCGCCATGATGTTGCAGCCCTGCGCATGCGCACACCCACCCTCCAACATCCTGCAATCATCAGAAATACTCCAAAAAACATAAGGGGGTTGTCTGTAAAAGTCACTTTACGGACGATAATTTCACGTGATAACGTCATAAGAAAACATTGATGGAAAAATTACATACTTTTTTTTTAATTTTTCAAATATTATTTACAGTTTTTTTTTTTGCAATATTTTATTTAAATAATTTGTTTTAAATATAATCACAGAACAATTAGTTTTAAAAAGAAAGCCCAGCCTTAACCTGTTTGATATTATAGAAGGATTTTCGTCGCACGGGTGGTTTGGCCGGTTCTTGCACGCTCGGTTCAGGCTGGAACGTGACAATGAGTCGTGCTTTTTCCGTGCGTGCAGCCGGAATTCCTATATTTATAAGACGTTATCACGTCAAAAAAAAGGTGCGCGTGTGACTCAGTACACGTGGTGATAAAAAAAATGAAACCCAATTCAAATTTCGTGACTCGTAAAGTATGTCGTAAGGGGTGAAAACGGCAAAGAGAGAGAGAGAGAGAGAAAGAAAGAAAGAAAACAATTTTCTAAATAGCTATGAATTAACCAAATGATTAATCAGTGTCGAAACACTCGCAACAACAGTTACACGACTAGTACAGCGGGCGGAGCGACCTGCCTGCAGCGTGTACTCGGCGGCGAACTGCGCCGGGTCGCCGCGGTCGAACAGCGGGTACGTGACCAGCGGCAGTCGGGGTCTCCCCTCCTCGTCCGCGTCCGCCGCCAGCGGCAGCAGCACGTAGGCCAGCCCCCCTCCCAGCACCAGCGCCGCGTACCACCTGCGCACACGCGGCTCAATGTTGCCATTGTGTCGCAGCGACACTGCTCGCTGGAACAGCATTTCTTAACTATTTTCCTTGTCGGAAATCAGGTCCGAAACCGGCGTTTTGTTATGTTTTTTTTTTTTTTTTTTTTTTTTAAAGGTATTTTCCGCTTTTAAACAATCGCTCTGCAAATCGAATGATAACAATAGTCGACGTAGCTGCTCCGACAGCGAATTCTAGCGGCTGGCGCGGGAACTCAGTGTGATTCGCGTCAAGAAATGTAGTTGATAACACGAATTTGTAATATTGATTACACCCACAATTATTATTTTTTTTCGTGTCCGATTTTCGCATTATAATTGTGTGTATAACATGAGAACACATGAATGGATGAACCTCAGTAACGAACAAAAAGAAAAAAAAAGATGAATACGCAAACACACAGGGAAAAAAAAAAGCCAAAATCAGCCAAAATCTAAAGTTAAATGTACGGACCGCACGGAGTATTCTGTGGGAGTATTCAGTCTGAAAAATTACCTCACCATAGTCAAACACAGTGGGCTGATATCGATTAGACAGTTGCAAGAAGAGGGGGTCGAAGGTACATAAACCTGAGGACGGAAACATATCTCAGTTATCGAAACATCCAACAATTTTGCCCTAGAAATAACTTATAATGTAATTTTTCTGACTATTTTCTCCTACTGAATTCTCTGTGCGGTCTATGCATTTAACTTTTGACATCGGATGATTTTGTCTTTAACTCTGTGTTTGTGTAGGCCTATTCATCTTTTCCGTTATTGATGACATTCCAGTAATGGTTTAAGTCCAAAAAAATGAGTGAGTCTTTCAGCACTCTCCAGAAATTTGTAATGTATAACCTCGGCAACGAGCAAATTTATGCGTTCTCATGTTTCAAATACACTTATAATACAAAACTCGTTAGCAGAATAAAAAATATAATAAATATAAATAAAAATAATGTCGAGCGAGAAAAATCCAGCAAACAGTGTTTCCCACTTAATTTCTGGACGCAATTCACGCGTAGTTTCCACACCCACCAATAAATTCGTTTGAGAAGCAGCTACATTGGCTATCAAATAATTCGATTTTAGAGCGAAATTGTAAACTATGTAATGAAACGGCTCCGATAAAAGCAGCTGGATCTGATTTTGACCAAGAATTTTATTAAAATTTTTCCAATCTTGTCAAAATTCATTAAACAGTTAATATTCTAAAGTTTACCTTTGTCTTTGTGAACTTTGGTGTGCGCCACTCGCCACAGATGGCATACCGAGAGCTGAGATGTTACACATAGAAACAAAATTGAACTTTTGCAGCTGGTGAGGGTAAATAGATACAATTAGGTACTCTTCAGAGCGTAACGAAAAAAAACTACAGCGGTCAGGACTAAAGCGCTCGACGTCGGAAACGATGCGATGGTCGCGGTCTCTTGTCCTCTCAGCCGCTGGAATGACGCCTAAATGCACGCGAATTTCTAATTTTGTGCGCTTCTAGCTTTGCAGTGTTTGTTTTCCGGACATATCTTACTTAACAGAAACCACTTGCATTGACGTTCTCTGCCACCCATTAAATTATTGCCCAGATATATTTGAACATAACACTGTTTGAAATTTTTACTCCCATCGCGTCCAAAGAAGTTCCACTCCAAAAACTTTTACAAACAATAAAATACGGTTATATTAAAAATTTTATTGACGTGTAAAACACCAAACATTATAAGCAAAATAATTAAGGAGCCCGCCTCTTCACGGGTGTATCTGTGTTAGTGAGGCGGGATGATAAGGTCGACGCTCGCTGGTGCTTCTAGCGCGGTATCGCCTCTAATCGCAAGACTCTGAACTGGTGCGCAGTCTTCTCGTCGTGCATAGAGCAACTATAAAATTTGAGCGGTGACCGTAACATTATATGGCGAAGAAATGAAGATAAAGGTGTAATGCTTTCACAAATCTATACGGGTTGTTCCCTACCCAGATCTCTCCCGAACACTCGTAGCTTTAAGTTAGGCTAGGAAAAAAAAAAACCAACAATGTTTTACGAAATCGTTGCATTAAAATTCAACCTTTAAATTTTTACCCCCATCGCGCCCAGAGAAGTTTCACTTCAAAAATTTAATCCGGAAACCAAACTACTTTTCAGCCCTCAGTGAACTCTTGAACTCTTTGCGTAAACAGACCTCATGCGGATGTGTTGAAGAGTTTTTAAATGGCGTCGTTTTTTTCCTAAAGGTCTGCACACCGCATGCGCGTGTTCCCTTGAGGACGATGCCCCCCCCCCCCCCCCCCTACTCCCAACACAATTGACAGCTATGTTCCAACCTATAGTCGGCAACCTCCACCAGTCCTCCCAAATATGCGCACTTTAAGGGTAGATTGGGAGTCGGCTTACAGATCTATTTGTATACATTACAGAGCAAGTAGTATTAAGACAGAGCTGTCAAGGGATTACACTCCCCTTTGATCAGGAAGACCAGACTAGGGCAACCCAGCACAGTCACCATCTTGGCCCCCTGCCTCACTCGGCTAGCCAGACAGTTGGCCGTGTCCTTGGCCCTTAGACTCAGTGGTAGTGATATGAAGTACGTACAACCAAAGAAACGAAATTATTTAAAAACCTAATGTATCAACCAAATGAATTCATAGATATCAAACGAAATGTACTGAAATATAACGAAATAAATAAAAAAAAATGTTAAATTACATGAAACCGAATCAAAAGAAACCAAATTTCAATGATATAAAACGATTTTAATAGAAACGAATTGCAATGAGAGAAATGTTTGAATTGTAACGAAATAAAACAAAAAAAAATTGGTTGTCTGTAAAGTCGGTTTACGGACGATCGTTTAATTGACAACGTCATAACAAAACATTGATGAAATGATTGCATACTTTTATGAATAAAATTGAATCATTTTTATTGAATTATCACTATTTTGTATGGATACAAAGAAGGATTGAAATGAAATATACAATTTAATTGATCAATTTACTTTTATTTGCACTCATTAATTCAAATATGTTTATTACTTTAACGAAGAGATTATTTTAACTATAACTGTTATACATGTTTGCTATTTAACTTCAAGATCGTCGAGAATGTTTTACGCTTTTTCGCAATTACACATTTAACGACGAAGTTTGTTCGTCATGAAATTAAACGTAGAATTTAATAAAAATGTTCTTGCAGTTAATAAAATAAGTATTATAAAGTTTAAGAAAGAATTTCGGCTTTAATCTCCAACCCAGACGCTCGTGGTGCGCTGGGGCCGAGATTAAAATTCGTCGAGAATAGTTTACGTTTTTATGTCTTCCAGTGCTCAAAATGATATGCAATTGTGGCCCCGGACACGAAATTTTATTTATAATTAATTAATAATAACGCCCCTCGCGATAAACAAAGGAAAATATGTATTAACGAGTGCCTGGTTGCCGTGGAAGCAGATAGTTAGCGCGATTCGTTCGGTTCGCGTCCGTCACCGTAGATTACAACACCGTAGGGGAATAATATTATTTCGTTTTTATAACAAACACGCATCCCAAATACACCAAACTTATTTATAATGTGTTACAATATTTTTTTTAAAACATTGTGCAAAAGATCCCGGGTGTAATTTGAATTATTATGTGTAACTGTAAAACACCATTGTTCGTACAAAAACGTATTTGAAAATTCAACATTACTTTTAAATAACCGTACCGATTGTGCTGAAATTCGGTGGACGATCGTTAAATTACATAATATTAATAATTCAGACGACGAAAACATGATTGAAAAGTCAAATCGATGGTTGTTCCAATCGAGTGGAAAAGGTAGATGCGGCGCAAGCGTACAATGAGCGTAACGGGACACAGTGTAACGTGACAATTTGCGTAACGGGACACTTTTTTTCGTGCGTGCAGCCGGCGTTCATCGATTCATTAGACGTTGTCACGTCAAAAAAAAAATGAACTGAAATGTGTATAAGAATGTGGTGTGCAGCAAGGGCGCAACAACTAAATTTCCAAAAGGCGCCGGGGGGGGGGGGGGGGTGCAATATACCTTTTTTTTTATAAAGAATCATCTATCCCCTCCTATTGAAGCGGGGGGGGGGGGGTCCGGGAAAATTTGTATTTCAAGGTGGAAAATGGTGCTATTTAAGCAGTTTTATTATCTAAAAATTGATTACACAGCACTTTCTTTGCCCCCGTTTGCCCCCACTTCAAGGTTTCAGAAGGGGGGGGGGGCAAAATACCCTTGCCCCCTCCTGTTGTTGCGCCCCTGCCTGGCGTGCAGGGTGAGACAAGCAAAGCACTCACGCGGCCACGGACCGCTCGAAGCGCAGCGCCGCGGCTGACGGCTGGCGGGCGCCGGAGCGCAGGCCTGCCACCACTCCGAGGTGCTCCCGGCGGCGCAGCGCCAGGCTAGCCATGAGCGCGGTGCGGGGCGCCATGGACAGCACCACGGCGCTGCTCTGTGCCAGCGGCACTCTGCTCTCGGCGGCGGGAGCCAGCACCAGCAGCGCAGCCAGCGCGCAGTGGCTGAGCGCGGCGAGGCGGTGGTAGGCGCGGTACAGCGGCCCGTCGCCCGCCGTCGGCCACAGGCCCGCCAGGCGCAGCAGCCGCAGCGTCAGCTCCAGCGCAACCATCCCGCGTTCTAGCGGCAGATCGTCGAACTATGTGTGCGGCTCGCGTCCGGAAATGCAGAAACGCAGAAAAGCGTTCTAATGATGATAAAAAAAAAGGTAATAAATCAATCAACATTTGATTCAAAACTAACTAAAAAAAAAACGCAAGAAATTGCAACCAAAAACATAGTAAAACTGTTAAACTATTTTTAAGTACCTAAATATAAATAAAGAAAATGTTAACTTTTAACTTCCAACTCGGATCAGTCATAGTTTCGCTTAGGCCTATAACCGGTTTGGTGACTTATAGAATGTACTGCCTACCTTCGAAATCATTTCGCTATATATATATATATATATATATATATATATATATATATATATATATGTATATATATATACAATAAAGTAACTTATTCGATTAGATAGATATCTACCAATTAGACTCTACGTTATATTTGGTGTCCGAGGTTCGTGTTACACTTGTATTTGCCTGAATGAAAAACACGTTTCCGATGTTAGATGTTTTCTCGTCACTGGAATCATCGTATAAAATTGCAGATAGGTAGGGACCGGAAAAATTCGCGAATTCATTTCGCGATAGGGTGAAATACAAATCGTTATACCTTAACGCTGCCTCTGCTATCGGCTAACAACTCACCTGGATGACTCTGGACCAATGAGAAACACCCAACCAAAAGCTTTATCGAATCACAGGCTGCTACGCTGGAACGTCTCACAAGACAACAGCCAATGAGTGGGTGGCATTTGACCGAGTGTACGTAGAACTATATGGAGTTCATCCTACAGGTCATTGAACCCGCGAATTTTTCCGGTCCCTATTGATAACAGACTCTACGTTATATTTGGTGTCCCGAGTTTCGTGTTACACTTGTGTTTGCCCTGAATGAAAACACGTTTCCGATGTTAGGTGTTTTCTCATCACTGGAATCATCGTATAAAATCACAGATATGCCTATGTAAGTTTGTGCATTCACGTGAAAGCAGTCCGCCCACTTTGTCTAGCGGCTGGCCGGGGAGGGAGATTGTTCAACAAACCTCCTCCCTGGGTTCAGGACTGGGTGTTTTGTAATGTCTCTTTCGCCCTTCATCCCGCAGAAGGCAATGGTAAACCACGGTATCATCCTGCCTCGGCCAGTGTATTGGGACGTCAAAGCCAGGGCCGGATTTAGGGGAGGGCAACCGGGGTGAAAGCCCCGGGGCCTCCACAAACGGGGGGCCCCCACAAACGGAGGGCCCCCACAATAGAGACTTCGGGGAAAAAAATCTTTCAATTTCCGACAAGTAAACACTAGTAAACATATTTTCCTTTGATATTCCTTTCGCTGTTTTACCTTTACCTAATGTACTTTGTACATACATGATTATATTATTGTTAAATATTAACAGAAATATTCATTAACACTAAAATTTAATTTCATATAATTCTTGTCTCCGATTATATTTATGTATGTTTTTAAATACTAAGAGAATCTGTTTTATTTCACAATAAATTATTTATTGGAAAACTCTACTGAAAAAAATTGTTTATTTTATTTGGAAAATAATTTGGGGCCAGGGGGCCTCCGCTCCTCTGTTGCCCCGAGGCCTCCAGACCTCTGAATCCGGCCCTGGTCAAAGCTGATATCACCGTGGTGTTTGTTGCCTGTGCTCACGAAACCCAATAATGGGTTACAAACAAATCATCATCATCATCATCATCATCATCATCGCATGAGAGAAACTGTATAGCTTAAAAAAAATGTTCGCTGTAATACTGGATTCGGATTCTTGTCCGGGCATTTGTGCTTTATGTTTTCACATTATGTACTTACATTTAGAGATGGGAGACAGAAAATAGAAATTTTCTAAAAAAAAATTTTTTTTGATTCTCTTTTTTTTTCTTTTATTAACATAACTTTACATTTTTTTTAAAAGATAGATAATTAAAGAAAGTCTGATTTACCTCATACAATTTTTTTTTGCACATTCGTAGGTGCTGTTTAAATATTTTTAAAAAAATATTCTATCATTTGGTAGAGGGTAGCATGGGTAGGCCTACTAACTACCCAACTCTCAAATTTTAATCAAGCCATTATTTTAACTTCGATATATGTTTTGTAGAAAAAAAGTGATAAAATTTAATTATTTGTTTTTGTTAAAGTATAACTCTTTGTAAAAAAAATTCCGTTTTCTAGAAAATTTCCCGGAATTGGCGGAGAATTCAACCAAAAAAATATATATTTTCTGGAAAACTTATATCTCTACCTACATTAGCTAAAGTTATTGGCAAACTGTTCCCTGAATAGCTTTCCAGTACTAACTGCGCACACAAATAAGCATAATAAAACAAAATACAGCCCTGATGGTGAATATACTATTCTCTTTTCCATTATTAAAAAAAAAATTATGCTTTTATAAAAGATCAATCTAAGTTTAAAATTTATTGCAGTGTTACAGGCTTTTCCTTGGCGACTGGTTTCCAAAAGGAATATTTTGTAAAAGTACAAAAAAAAAACATTACTGTGTTTGCAGCGACAACTGCTCACCGCCGCGAATATACACTCACCAGCGGCTTCGCTCTTTCCCAGCGCCACTTACTCTAGGTACAAGAAACGTTCCCTAGTTTCTGAACACAATAACCCCCCCCCCCCCCCCCTTTCCCGACCTGACACGGTTTTATGGGCTCGCCACTGATACTTACCCCCTGTTGTCTGAACGACCTCTCTAAATTCACGCGGTGGGTGTGGAATAACGCCAGCCGATACAGCGGAAGACCTTCTTTGTGAAATATTAAACGACTCCCGCCGTGTTTCGTAACAACGACCGTTCATTATTTCCCCCTTATTTGTAAGAAAATATAATAGTAGTACGCTGAACCTTTCTCGACCAAGGAAAAATTTCGAATAAACGTTGCAACAATACGTCACATAATTTTTTTTTTTTTTTTCGAGCGAGTCTTTCAATACCTGCCAGTGATGTGCAAACATCTAACTTCGGTAACGAGCCATTTTCACGTGTTCTCGTGTTGCATATACATTTACAGCACGAAACACGGACAAAAATTTAACGTAAAATTCTTCAAAAAAATGCCGAGAGTGATAAACATGACTTGATGTAAGTTTTTGGACATAGGCCTACGCCATTGCTAAGAACTTTTTCTGTTGAAGAAAAACTAATAAATAAAATAAATAAATAAAAATACCCAAAAAAAGACAAAAAACACACAAAATTAAGCAAACAATTGCTGTTGTCAACAAGGATATGAACACCACAAAGTATTCCGAAACAGGAATATGGTCAACAAACAAAGAAAAACAAAGAAAAATGTACTAAGAGAACGAAAAAAAAAACCACAAATGATGACAACACAAAAATATTCAACCCAAAATAATTCAGCTCAACAGTTGAAACGCGACAAAACGAAAAGACAAACAAATACAATAGTTTTGGTAAAACTTGTTTTTGTTATTGTATTTGTTTGTCTTTTCGTTTTGTCGTGTTTTTTTGTCTCGTTTCAACTGTTGTGCTGAATTATTTTCGGTTCAATATTTTTGTGTTGTCATCATTTGTGGGTTTTTTTTCGTTCTCTTAGTACATTTTTCTTTGTTTTTCTTTGTTTGTTGACCATATTCCTGTTTTGGAATATTTTGTGGTGTTCATATCCTTGTTGACAACAGCAATCGTTTGCTTAATTTTGTGTGTTTTTTGTCTTTTTTTGGTATTTTTATTTATTTATTTTATTTATTAGTTTTTCTTCAACAGAAAAAGTTCTTAGCAATGGCGTATGTCCAAAAACTTACAAGTCATGCACTCCCATTGCACAAATCTTTTAAAGATAACAGTGATAAACATACGCCGATTGTGTTTTCAGCTACATTTCTTGGCGCGAATCACATGTGATTCACGCACCCGCCGCTAGAATTCGCCGCTGGAGCAGCTACGTCGACTATCGAATCGTTTGATTAGCAGAGCGAAATTTTAAACTATGTAGTGAAAACGGCTCTGATAAAAGCGAAAAATACTTGGAAAAAAATACCTAACCCCGGCTTTGGACCTGATTTTCGACAAAGAAATTTTATTAAAATGCTACCAATCTTGTTAAAATTCACTTAAAAGTCAATACTATAAAGTTTCCCTTTGGCTTTGTGAACTTTGGTTCACGCCATCCGCCTTAGATGGCAGCACTGTGGTTAAAATGTCCATTCCATTCAACTTCCATTCCATTCACGTAATCACGCGTACCAAATGCCGTCTACCGAGAGATTAAGATTTGGCAATCAAATATATGAAATAATGGTGCTACCAACAATTACCTCAATCAAGTAATTTTTCGATAGTGAAATGTTATTGCAGTGGTTGCAGGAACTTATTTTGGCTAAGTATTATTCAGACGTTAAATATTACATTTTTAAGGGCCCCGCCTACCTAGGCACACTTACGGTGCGCAGAGCTTCAGAAGAAACCACGTGATTTGAAACATGCTCACAATATCAGAGCGGTGTCTGTTTACGAAAAGCATTTATGAATACAATAATACTCTTAGGGCGTATGAGTAGTTCTGTTGCAGTATTTTGTTTTTAAACTGTATTTAATAGAGTGAAGAGTGTTTTCAAAATATATGTATATGTGTATGTGTATGGTACAGATTCTTGTTAATCATTATTAGTCCAAACTTAAAACTGAATATTTATATTTGTTAAATTCTACCAAATCTCTGTGGTCTAAAACCGAGTGAGATATAGCCAGATATACATAACATTTGATTATATATATATATATATATATATATATATATATATATATATATATAATTTCTGGATCCTATTTACAGTTAAATAAGATTTTTTGAACACTATATTTAGCAAAAGCTTAAGTAAGAACGAAAGCACAACATACTTTAATTATCGTAGATATTACTGTCATGTGCATGTGTCTATTGAACCATTTATTTATTTACCAGTCATTGTTCTTAGTTAATTGTGTGCTGGGTAAATTTTATGAGTGTTACTGTTAAAAAAATATAAGTATTTTATTGTATTAAATTTAATGATAATTTCGAATATGTATCCCTACAGTCAGGGGCGCAACAACTACATTTTCAAAGGGGGGTGGGGGGGGGGGGGGAATATACCTTTTTTTATAAAGAATCATCTATCCTCTACTATTGAAGCGGGGGGTCCGGGGGTCCTCCCCCGGGAAAATTTGTATTTCAAGGTGGAAAATGGTGCTATTTAAGCAGTTTTATTATCTAAAAATTGATTACACGGCACTTTCTTTGCCCCCGTTTGCCCCCACTTCGAGGTTTCAGAGGGGGGGGGGCAAAATACCCTTGGCCCCCCCCCCCTGTTGTTGCGCCCCTGCCTACAGTGTAACTAACTTAAAATTTCGGTAAATATAAGAATTTTAAGCAATTGACGATACATAATTCTATTTCATAGAGTTTCTAAAAGACTCTGTATTTCGTTCCTCTGTTCCGTTCCTAGTTTAAGAATGAGATATATTAATATATTGCTTTTAATTTACAGGTCCTCTTAGAATAGTAAATTTTATTGCCATTAATATTTTACCCCAGAATTTTTTTTATGCTTTACAAAATTCTTTCCGATATAGGTAATGTACATATATCCCACTGAAACAATAACATTCTAGCTCTCTGAATAAATTGGACTGATTTAAATTTTTGGTGACAAAATGTTCTGAATTAGACACTTGCCTTTAAGAGTTGTTTGGACGAGAGGAGGGGGGATGGGAAAACAGTGCAAAATTATCTACGATTGTGAATTCCAAAATTTTAATACGTACGTTCGAAATTACCGAACGTTAAAATAACAGAATACCTACTTCGTCATGTCATATAAACGAAAAGCACTTTGTGTCTGACAACATTAAAGTGGACTGAATTGTTGTTTATCTGCCCTATACACAAAAGTCCCACGTAATCCATTAAATGTTTAATTCACTTCAACTTCTGCGCGGTGCCTTGGATCAAATTACGAGCGTCGGGATACTGAACCGTTTTGTAGCGGAACCCGTATTCCGCAGGTATTTTTCATAATTCAGTCTCCTTTCTTTCTTCTGGTTCCCTCCCTAGTTGTTTGCTACCACTGTTTCGGGTGGCAAACAGGCGACTCAACTGCCGAAATTACTAGTGCAGTAAACATGCACCGTCAGTCGCTACGAACACAGGAGTGGAATTTGAATTATCCGTGAACATTCTAAAGCTCGTTTTGATATGGACTCATAGAGTAAGTAAAGGGAGAGGCGCCACTCCCATAGTAATGATCGTTTGCTTAAATTTGTAAACAAAACCCTTGCGATCATACCATTTCTTTGCAACTTGACAACGAAAAAATTACAGCCAGATACAACCAGAGAAAGGTTTAGCGCGTGATAGTTGGCACCTTTGTAGTCACCATATTTTATATTTTTTTCGATAAAGGATACAGATATTGTGAAATTGCTTTATGTTAGTCCTTATAATGGGACGTTAAACTATTTCCGCAAAAGAAAAAAATTTCCGCAAGAAAAAAACTACACAAGGTTCAAGGTGGATTTGAACCCACGAACACCAGGCCTAAGATTCCTCGATACAATACGCCTTTACCCGCACGACCATCAGTTCATTTGAGAAATGTGGTTACAAATGTATGTACTTATGAAATATTTTTCTACACTAGTAAAGTCCAAATTATTTAGCCAGATTGAAACTGATGATCGTTTAGTAATGAATTTCAATTCTGTTTATTATATTTGTTTTCCACTATTATATTTTTTTAATTTTCAACTTCAAAAACTACAGAAGTAGCTATCAGGTAATATGGAGAACGACAGGCCAACATCCTCTAATTTTCGTTTTCGGCAATATGCCACGCAGCATCTAGTTTTAAGTGACATTTTAAAAATATAATCTTTCATTTTCAAATCCCATTATTACCACGAGACAATTCAAACATGGCCGTATGTAATTATAACAACTGGATATGTAATAAACTAAAGAGATCAAATTTTGTATTTTTTTTTCCGATGTTGGTGAAACATGGTATGATCCAATTTTTAAGGATTCAGTTCGTCCTATCTACTGTCACCCCCCTACTATTAACTGGTACAACATGTTAACGCACATCCGCCCATCATGCGCTCTAAAAGTCGTTACGCAGATATCAAAAAACGGCTTCCTAATGTGGCCGTTAACCATAGTGCAACTTACGAAAAAGTCTGCCTAATTTTTTTTTGTTTGTTTCACGGTATTAAGTATTAACCATATATTTATCTATATATATATATATATATATATATCACGTTTTTTATGAATATAACTGCCGTAATTTTGCACAAATATACTTACAGGCTGATACATGAAATACACAGATGGAAAATATTGTTCAAGTTCATTAATGAGCAAAATCTGACCACGACATCTGGAAACGAGGAAGGTGATTCGTAAAACTAAAAAATATTGCATTCGTTGAAGTTATTTTACCTTCTAAGGGTAGTACCAAAACAATGGTTGGAAAGATTTTTTCTTAAAAAAATTTGACCATTAGTAGGGGTTTAAAGATAAAAATAAATGCATTAGGTACTTCATTACTAAGGCACAGTATCAAACCCGTTTAGATTTATTGCCAAATTTCTAAACATTATCTAAAACTTCTGTCTAACACAGTATTTGATACAATTAACCCTTACTAAAATGGTGACCTATATAAGGTTGCAAACACAAAAATCATTACCCCCTTTGTAGAAACGATATTGAGCCCGTTAGATATTTTTATTAATCTTCTAAATACTTCCAAAATATTAATTTTATTTTTTTAAATTTTGATAACTTCGTCACTTAGTACAGGGGTGCGAATAAATATGTTTTGCTGGTGGGAGTAATTGGGTATGTTATTTTAATGGTAAATTTCACTAGCGGCACAGCTCAGAACCTTCCTACCTAAGCTGGGCCACAGTCAATTGTCATCATTATCTCTCGATAATATTCTATAAACTCTATGAAAATGCTGCATGCAGTAAATATATTTTTTTTAAATATATTTTGGCTGCATGGAATAAGCGAAGTATTTCCACAGGTGTGCTCAGAACCATGTTTGCTTTCCCACTGGTTGGTATCTTAGCGAGAACACTTTTATCCTTGTTTTTGATTGGCACTTCCTGATTAGCTTACTTCTCTCTTAGATGGGCCTCGTTGACTCACGGTCCTAGAGGGGTGTGTCCAGATAAGGAATGCAGTGCGAGAATGTGGAGGTTTGCATTCTAGCATGCGGCTAAAATGAATGCGCAAAATTTCCGCAGCTTTGTCCATGAGCTGAGCGGAGTTCGTGTATCACCATTGCGGTGGTTCTGCATCTTTTTGCAAGAACAGCTCGACACTGCGAGTACCGGAACACTGTCGTAACCCGCGCGAGCTCATCGTCCTAGGTCACAAGCAGTTAATCACGTGCAGGACGAGCTGCAAAAAAATTTTTTTTTTTGTTTTTGTTTTGATAGGCGATGCACGTTTATGCACAGAGGCTTTAAGGTGACGCGGCCTTAAAGTTTGTAGTGGACTTTTGAAACTACTTGGCTACCAAATCGGTGCTTAAAAAAAAAAATGGGTGCGTGTACTTAGGTACGCGCGTTATAAGTTATGCTTAAATGGCATAATAAAAACTGGTTTTAATTTTGAATGCAAATAATTAATAGAAATAAAATAATAAAAGGACTGGAGTGATATTATAAATACAATTGGTAAAATATAAATTCAATCAAATTATTTTTTTTTAATAAATACTGTGTATTATTATTGAGAGTCCAGCATAAGGCCCGTCTATAACAGTCCGAACATGTGGGTGGTCCGTGCCCTTAATCTAATGAAAAGGACGTCACATTGTTTGCATCACAACCAAAGCTTCAAATAAAAAGAATAGCAAGTTTCCTGGCAAAATCAAATAGAATATTAAAAAGAGCTGCGAGTGATTCGCTTAGTCGAAGCTTCGCACAACCAAATGTTCTCTACTCGCCTCGCTCTCTTCTTCCTTCAAGCTTTCATAAGAATTTTGAAACACCCTTCTTTACAAAAATGTGGTTTACAAATTTTGATTACAAATTAAAATGAAGAGCTAGGACCCTTAATTTCTGTCTCTGTGGTGGATCCCCAACCTATACTAAGGCAACCACATGGCCATCTAGGCTACTAGATTCTGAAAACACATGTCTTGATATCCCGGGAACATCTTGTAAATTAATTAAGTATACCCATTATAGCGATACTGACATTGTTATACTAGTAACATTTTACAGGAACTAAGCATATGGAACTAAAACTAAGGCGTTTTAGGTTGATGGAATCCTTCCATCTTTTATTAATTTCCACAAACTTCAAAAGATTCTTCCCCCTCCCCTTTTTTGAAAGATAGAAAGGAAAACAACAAAGATCACTGGGAAGTCTCACTTTTGTTGAAAAAGCAGGCCTTCAACAACAAACCATAGCTCCCAGCAGCGAACACTTGTGCCAACAGAACTTTCCTCGAGTAGATGAGAACCGTCCTTGAGACAAACCTCCCTGCAATTTGCATTCAAGAGCGAGCTCGGAGTTCGTTTTGTAAGTAAATTCAATAGATTTCCTCGAACGAAACTGCGCTTTGGCGATTTTGTTCACTAGTTCCGGCTTCTCGATAAAACATCGGAAGGCACAAACGTTGTATTATATGCAATGTGTAGATGCCACCCTCGATTACATACTATATCCTTGAAATTTTGTAGGTAAGATTCAAATATTTTTTTTATATTTTCAACAAATACCTCCAACTGATTTTCATGGGCGAATATCACTCTTAGGAATTCAGCTGAGCCAAAAGTGTCTTATAAAAAACTCTACCTCAATTTACATGGGAATCACCTCCTGAAATACAAATATTTTTAGCCCTTAATATTGAATTTATGTAGAAATCATGTATTTTTTTAAACTTACAGAACTTTTTGTCTCAAACCAACTTATGCCACAGGTCCAGAATATTTGCTCAAGTTTTTACCACACGGGAACGCGTGGATCACAGATTGTTAGGCGATTCTTAGCAAATACTGAAACAATATAAGGTAAACCTATGCTAAGAGATGCAAATTTCTGGAAAAATATAACACAATTTAAAAAATATTGGTTTTTTATTTGCATGAGCTGCACACATTTTTGGAATGATTTTACAAGTGCAAATTTATTTTTTAAAAAATTATGACAGTTTAAAGAATCATGTAATTCTTATATAGATAAGTATATTTTTGCTACAGGATTATCATGCACATAAACCTACAAATTTTATGAATATCTCAAATTAAATAATTACATTAGTTCATTGTGTTGCTTCTACATTAAAATTATATACAAAAACCATGTACATAAAATATGATAAAATAATAATTTATCAAATTACAAGCAAGAAAATACTTTTATAGATGTGATATAATTTTGCATTATAAAATTCATGATATTAGCATAAATTCACTAGTAAAGTACACTCCTAAAAAATATGTTATTTAAAACAGTAATACCTTATACAACAAATTTACCAAACAACCATGCAACTCATATTCAACAATATTTTGCAAGTTGTATTCAGGGGTTATGTGACATTTGCAGTACCGGGAGTTGAAACAATTGTATTCATCTTACCCTATTTAAATTAAATAAATACAAATACCAATTATCCATTGAAAGAAAAAAGTATTAGTACTATTTAAAATGTAATTCATAACGATTACCTCCAAAAAACATATTCCCACTGTACACAATACTTATGTAGTGGCCAGAACACAAATTGGAGCGCAACAAGCACAAGTAATATAACTGATCAAAAAAGCTTTTTAGTATAAATTTGAGAAATCGTTTCATCATTAATTGCATAAAAATCTCTGCTGGCAAAACTTATTTTTGATCAAGAACAGGTATTCATGTATCACTGATTTCACTGATGCACTGTTTCATTGCAACCTCTGGCAACCTCTGGCAGTTTGTGGTCTCTTCTCTGGAATAAAAAAAAAGGCAAGTTTGTGACAGCTTAATCCAATTAATTACTTTGACTAGTTAAGTCTTTTTACACGTAACTGGTCTCAAAGTTGACAGTTCTTAAAAGTGATACCTGTCACTCGCAAAGCATTACACAATGTTTGATTGCAAACATTGACAAATACTGTTGATAGTACAACAGTGGCAGGATGGTTAATATTTCAGTTTAGAATTGTCAATTTTGAAACTAGTTTTGTGACACAGACTACAGAAGACACAAACTGATAATAGATTATTTCAAAACTTTGTTGGTGCTGAAACAAAAGAAGTTAATCTGTAACAGTGTTAATGCACAGGTTACGTTTTATGCTTGTGAGCTTAAAAATGTTGACGCATGTAATAAAATAAATAAGTAAATGTAAATGTAATCTATATATTTGTGTAAACTATCACAGGTACCTACTAAAGGGCACATTCATGGACTGCCCCCCTTCCAAAGGAAAAAAACAGTGTTCTTCCTTTTGTTGTTAGGGACAAGCTTATATGGTGAACTGTGATGAAACAGAAATAACACTGCAAAACATGTCAAGTCAATATACAACACTAAAATGCAAGTTAATACACCATAATACAACAAAATTTATCTGAAAACATTATATCAATCAGCAATTTGACAACACTTAACTCAAATTACAAAAAAAAAAAATCTTTTATTATAAAAAAAATTATTAAATGTTATTCAACACAAATTTTGTACCCAAATGTATAAACTAAATGGATTGGAATATATTATTATTACATCGTTTGATCTTGTAACTCATTTTTCAAACACATAAAATATGCCAATTTATTTTTATTTTACCTGAGTATTTCTAAATAAGCTTATTAATTTGTTACTACTTAATGGTTTTATTGTCTAAGTGTATCATTATGTGTCATTCATAATAAGAGTATTTTGGTGAAAGAATTATGAATAAGTATTTTAGTGTCATATTTGTTGAATAGTATATTTTTTTTATATTTTAATACAATGTACAAAAATAAAAGCAAGAACACAAAAATATCCCATTTTGAAACTAAATTGACCTGAAAATAAGGCCATCAAATCTTCTCCCAAGTTATTATGTATTAAAACATGGCTAAGTTGCAATATTGGTGAAAACAGATTATGCATGCTATGCATTCACAGTGAATAGAACTTTTTGCAAACAAAGAACAAAGAACTTTACTGTAGTTAGAAAATTTGTAACTAATTGTCAAAAAATAAAATATTTTAATAACAAATACGGTATACTTCCTTTTTTTAATTGATTATTATTCTATAGCACCATGGACCTACCTCCACCATGAAAAAGGGTGAATTCCATTTTGAGTTGGATATGTCCTCATAACCTCTTGTATAAGTACCAAACTACACAGCTAACAATGTATATTGTAACCTTACCATCCAAAAAAGAATCTAATTCCAAGAAATCAATGTAACACGTAAAACTCATTGGAAGGCAATTTAAACTACAGTATTTGGTAACAGCCATAAAACAGTGTTGCCACTTTTACAAAAAAAATGCCCCTTTGCCACACCACACCACACCACTAGTTCATTGTTAAAGGATATTCAATTTATAAAAATGTAAAATGTTGAATTCATAGATACAATATTATACAAAGCTGCTTGCAAAAGCCAAAAGAGTGAGTACATATACGTACTGCCAAACTGAAAAAAATTAAATATTCACTAGAACATGCTGATGCTGTTCCAAATCACAAAAATAATTACAATTACCAAACAAATAGTAAATAATGTTATGAAAAATTATACTATTGGCAGTTGTTTTAAGTTAGTATGTATTAATTTTATGGCATACATATTAGTGCTAAGTTACAAATAGTATGCTGTTCAGGATGATAAATTATCATAACCTAATACTATACCTAAATATTTAGCAGCTTGCATGCCCTGAAAATTCTACCTTTTTTTCCCATGTAGAATCTGTATAAAAGAATGTTCCCTCAGAAAGAACAAAAATAAGTAAAAAAAGGCATAGAAGGATAAAATACATAATAATATTATGCTAAGGGAGAATTCTTATCCCTGAAAGTACCATATATGTATTGTTACTTAAAGTTATAGCAGACAACAACTCTGAACAAATATGATTAATTACAAATGTACTACATCACAGATATATTACCTTAAAACTGATGATAAAAACTCTGTCACATTTTTTGTATTGTCCATAAGCATTATCTGTTTGAAAGTCTCGTGCATTCGTCTGGAAAAAATTCAAACACAACTATATACAAAAATAATATATTGACTTACATAATAACAAAAAAAATTACAATTTTAATAAAAAAAATACATACTATGAGTAAAGCTCTGTAAATAATAAAAAATTATTAAAGGAATGCTACAGTGTTTACTTGATCTAAAATGACATCAATTACAAGACACTGTCCTTTTTATGTACTTAGTTTCCCTATAAAAAAATTACTGTTTATGAGTGTAAGATGCACTTCAATTTTAAAATCAAAACAAAAGTGAATCAAGAAGACATGATAAATGCAGACTGGATTTTAAGACGCACCCCGAATTCAAAGTGCAAAAGTCACATGACAAGGTATCATCTTAAAATTGAGTAAATTCAATAAACAGTTATTGATACACTCAATTTTCAAAGTACAAAAAAAATTACATGACAATGCGAGTCTTAAAATTGAGTAAATTCGATAAATAATTTTACAACATTACATGGTCAATTGTGGTAGATTCAAAAGTAATGCAACAAAATAACTGTAATACCATAGGAGGGAATTTGAAATGTTAGGAATGAGAAGCTACCAGTTGTTATTGTTAATTCATTTAAAAAAAAAAATTAAAAAAGTATAGTTTAAGTAAAATAAAATACAAACCTCTTAACACCTGCATTCCACTGGAGTCTCGAAATAAACGTAGAAGCTCGATCAAGGACAGATTCCGGTATGGCTGCCAAACGCGCTGCATTTAAGCCAAAGCTTTTCTCCGCCAGTCCACGCGTGATGGAGTACAGCAAAACTACCATCCTGTCGTCTCTGACGTCTGCTGGACACATCCGCAAACAAAACAGTGAACAAGGCTCACTGTGCATTCATTCCACTGAACCACTTCAAAATCTACACTGCCAGGCATGTTTTAGCATGCAAACAAGAATCGAGCATGTTGAACTGTTACAAACGTACAAAAATAAACTGGTATATTACTGCAAAGTCTATTATTTTTCAATGAACCAGTGAACAAAACAAACAGAGACCAATTTTCATGATGATCAATTAAAACAGTGACAAATTAATTCCAGAAATGCCCAAACAGAAAAACCAGGTATTGCCACTGATGTCCTACTGCCTTCTGCTGCTTGTGAAAGATATGTTGTTACGTTGCTGAGGGCGCCAACTAGCCTAAGTTGGGGGCCTGCGGTCTAGCTCACAGGCCGAACACGGAGACTCTCTTCAGGGTATGACGTCGCCACGTGGCTTCAGCAGGAGAGGCAGGAGTGACTATAGTGACGGGCACAGCGATCCTGGTAAGACTGTTGACATGCCCTCTTGCTCGGCGTGGACAAGGGAGAGAGGAAGACAGGCAGGGGATTGGTGGCGGGCCCCAGAGGTTCACTACCGGACAGGGGGAAGTTAGAGCGAACCCCGAATAGTCGCTCCAGGGAGGGAAGTTAGAGCGGTTCCCGAAGAATCACTCTAGGGAAGGAGAGAGAAGGAAGGATAATTCAGCCAATAATACCCAGTCCAACTGTTAGGGTTTTTATTTTCCCAGATTTCTCTGGAGAAATACAGGCCTAGTTGACCCTGAGTATATATAAACACAGGTACACCATACATCATGGATATGCATACATATACATAATATTTTACATTGCATGTTCACATAAAGGGTTTCGGGTCTTGTTCGACTCTACAAATATACATTATACATCATTTTAACTTATAACATTCACCCTCGATGTCTACAGGTGATGTATTAGGTCTGCTTAATGTATGTTGTTTGCAAATCTATCGACCTGCCGTCTGTGGGCGTGTGGAAGACACTAAATCAATTGTCGCTCAGGCGACAATACACCCGCCGGTGGCAGCTGGTGTTCAGTGTGTTGCACTATATGTGTGTTCACTGTGCCGCATTCCCTACTCCACACGCATACCATCGCACACGACACCCCGAGAGGCGTCGAGGAGGCACTACGGTCTAAGAAGCCCTTGGGTGTCATCATCACTGACTACAAGTTTAGAACAATAATGCAACAGAAATGGAAATGTTATGCAAATTAATACAATATTATACAAGATCAAAGCACGCAGCACAAATATTCACTTTCAAATTCTACCTATACAATTTACCAGAATGATAATATTTCTTCTTGCCAAAAATGCAGCTCTGTAGTATATAAACACAATAATTTTTTAACAAATAATTTTAATAAGTTTTTACTTGATTAAATGTGCAAGCAAAACAGTTCATTCTATCAACAGAATCACACAATTGTAAGAAAAAATGGTTTCAGTGGATTCACAGAAATACATACTAACTACCTAAAAACTATTTAATTAATAAAACATGAAAATAATTCACATCTTTAGAAAATATGTTTAAATATTAAATATGACTACATTTTTTGCTCATGCATTAAAAAATATTTTAAGTTACATACGGGTAAATATTAAATTATCCTCTGCCTCCACAATTCTGCTTTTAAAGCACACTACAAACTCATCAGTAAACAATTTGAATAAGTATCTGAACTGCTCCTTACCTGTCTTAGGAAATAAAAATTCCACATGATAATTGCAAGCCAGAGGTGATAATGATTCTGTGAGCTGCATAACATCTGGGAAATGTGTGACGAATAACGTCAAACACTTAACCTGTCAACACACAAGGTATTGTCATTGATTATTTATTTTAAGTAGGAAAGTGAGGTAGTATTACTTTCAGTGAACACAGATGGGCACATGGAAAAAAAAGTTACCGTTCATTACAATGGAATTTTGTCACTTTAGTAAAAAATACATATATCCCAGCCAATAAAATACTAAAATACCATCAAAACTTTAATATTCAAAACATTCTATATTCAAGGAAAAAGATTCAAAGAAAAATAATGGAGGAGATGTGGTTATTTCAAATATTCAACACTGACAACTCTCAATATACTTTTAGTATGTAACTATGTAAATAAAAATTACAATATATATTGAATCTATAAACTTAGTGAAACAAACATTTAAAGGGTTAAATGTTTCAACACCATAGATAATATCTTTTACTTCTCATACATTAATTTTATTTTTGACCCTTCAGACCTAGATTTGGATTCGAGAGGTAGATTTGAGGTACTCTTTGTGAGTCAAATTCAAGATCTCGATTAGAGAAAAATTGGGAAAACTAGTAACCAAATAAAAACTCAATAGTCACAGGTGTGTGAACACAATGCTAGTTAGAAATGGAATTCACTGCTGGTTGCAGTTCTTCGTCAGCTCACGAGTAGCAATGCATAACGTAGTGCTCCTGCTGTTGCCTTCTGTGTTTACAGCAAGTCATTTAATAGCTAAAATATGAGATGAATTCACGATTTGAGGGACTTTAGTGTTAATACTAGTACAGTACAATTAAAGGTTATGTGCTAAAAAATTCAGTTTATAGTAGTGTTCAGAGGCTTCAGAATGTTATGTATAGTGTGTAATTTACATATCCACATCCACTAGGCCTTGCCACACTCAGATTGCTCGGTGTCAACTGCATGTGGGACAAACATGGCAGCAAACAGCAAAGCAGTTACATCGCTCTCTTCCTGATCCTTACACTTTACGTAACACAACGAGCATAACACACTCTTTTTGTTACGCTTTTTTTTTTTGTTACACACTGGTGATGTTACTGGCTCAACTCACCCCACCGGTTGAACAGAAGTTTCACTTAAATAATGTTCATTAGACTGTAAGCTTTCGTAGCCACTATCTAACAAACTACAAAAGGAGTCCTGCTAATCCGAACTAACAGAGCTCGGATCGCCACATATATTTGGACCGGCCGAATAACTGCAGTAATGCCACAGTGTGTGTAGTAACAAAACAACTCTATCCACGTAACACAGGCCGTATCAATTTTAAAAAAGCACGAAATCACTAAATACGTTGCTATGGGATCATGATATTCAAAATAATATTTAAAAATACAAAAAAAAAATTTACATTATTTTTAAATACTTATCACCATAAACTCTTTCGGGATAGCCAAGTAACACAGGCACAAAAATCACTAAATACGTTGCTATGGGATCATGATATTCAAAATAATTTTTAAAAATACAAAAAAGTATGTTATTTTCAAATACTTCGGGATAGCCGAGTGTTGGGATGAGCAGGACGCGAGTAAACCCGGGGAGCCCCCCACCTCGGCGACCAGGTGGCGCAGGCAGGCCCAGGCGAGCGATGTGCCGTCCGAGGAGCCGGTGCCGCGCCCCAGCTCGTCCACCAGCACCAGCGAGCGAGCCGTCGCCCCGCCCAGGATGGCGCTCGCCTCCTGCAGCTCCACCAGCAGGGTGCTCCGCCCCCGCATCAGCTGGTCCTCCGCCCCCATCCTGCCGGCGACACAGGGCGGGTCGACGCACAGACGCGCGGGTGAAGGGAAGGTGGAGGCACTGCCTGCCTGCCCTAGCGCCTTTGAATATATATACTGTATAGAAGTCGCCAGCCCAGGTTAAAATTTCTAATACGGTTTGAGGTAGTTGGTTAATTCACCGCCGCAATCGCCACCATCTCTAAGGCATCGACTTGTTGGTGGTCCCTAGCGGGCAAGTGTCAAACTCTTCAAACACCCCTTCCCCCCTCCCGTTGAACGACCTTGATCTGCAGTGAATGATGGGTGGGGGGTGCGGGGAATGACAGCGGGCGACAGTGCTGCGCTCTAATGTGTAAATAACAACCTAAGACGATACAGGGCGTTACGGCAGCGCCCTGCAGCGGTGAAGTTCCCAAGCTGCTCATCATACGCTCCTGAAAAACGTAGAGTAAATCCTATCCACTCGCGACTTCTATACAGTATATATATTCAAAGCTAGCGCGGCAAGCGAGACGCGGCAGCAGCAGCATCGAGCAGGTCACTGTCTAAGATGGACGACCGCAGCTCCATCCATCAAAGCGATAACGGAGACGGGCGACCAACCAGCCTGCCGCCATGAAGAAAGTGTGACCAAGGAATGCGACATGAGAACTGACATCTCTCGGGAGGTTACATGGTACGCGTGACGGTAATATCTACAATGTGTTATCCCGGTACAGGATTACATTACCACAAAGGTTCGTTATCCTACTACAATGACACAATGGCTTGAGTAGCACGACAAATAGAAACTTGTATTTCTTGGATACATGACCACATAAAGATACCAGAGTAGGATGATAAAAATTCTCCTGATAGTGTAATCAATACAACAGTAAGTTTGCGAGATACTATTTCAGCTTGTTTAGCTCTCAATGTGCTGTTCAATAAACAGTACAGTAGAAGACTGATACAACATTTACAAAGAAACCCCAGAATTTTGAGAATTAACTTCAAAAAAAGTCTGAAGATCAAACGAAGGTAAATTACCGACCAGAAAAATGTTATAAGGATAAGAGTTCCACGTTACAAAAGGCATGCTGTGCATAATTTGAACTGAATTTCTTGCTGCAGGAGAATTGACAGTCATTTGAAGTCATCAAAAATTATTCCTAACTGTGATGAAATATAACCCCAATAAATGTCTACTGTGATTGCTCAAAAAAAATTAAAATTTATTTTCTGAACTGCTATAGTGAAAAAAATATCTCCTCCTATAATAAGAAAAATAAATATATAAATAAATAAAATCAGTTAACATCTCCCAGTCGCACATCGTACTTAACGTTTATAAAATTAACAAATTAATTATTTTTCATAAAATATTTTTACATTACCTATCAGATGACACACTATAGCTTGTCTCACTTATTTCATGGTTCAGTAAATTTAAAAACATTGAAGCATCACTGTTTCAATGTTATCTGGTCGCACAATGTGTTTGATAAATTGGAATTTACAAAATTTTGATAATTTCATTGAGCTACTCACCTTATACATAATCACATTACATTTTTGTACCATAAACATTGTATTTACTGCATAATAAATTTTAATTCCAGTTGTTATGGCAATTTAAAACTATTAAAATTACAAAAAATTTACACAAAAAAATGTTTAATTTTGTTAATTTCTTTAATCTTTTGGTACATGCACAACCAAAGATATAAGCCATTTTTTTTAGGTATTTTACCTAGTTTTTACTTAAAATAGGAGGCAAATTTTCACAGTATAACTGTCTTAGAAAAAGAAATTTTTTTGACATGCCATAGGTCCACCACAAATCAGTGTCGGAAAACGCATTACAGTACATACATATTATTTATTAATTTACCTTGAGAAGATGGCATCAAAAATACTGAACGTAGCAGCCTTTGCAGGTACAAATGAACCAATTTGTGCCATTATGGCTAACAAAGCCACTTGACGAATGTAGGACGATTTTCCGCCCATGTTTGGTCCTGACAAAGTCATACAGCGACACTCGGAGCCCTGAAATAATTATTGACATGAAATGTTTTTAGTGATAAAAACCCTCATAAGAGAATTTCACTTAAAAGAAACCATGCATCATAAATATCGAAAATTTTGCGCTTGACCTATAAAAAACACGATTTTACTCTTTAAATAAGAATTCTTTGTTAGCAAATCTTATTTTCTAAGTACATTGAGAAAAAATTTTACAGGGTTTTACTAGCGATAAAAACTCTTTAAAAATGTTTAAATAGCTGTCCGAAACATTGGCACACTTATGTTTGCTGCCATAACAAGATGACTTCACTTGTTTTCATTTGTTTAGCTGTTTTTTTTTGTACCTATAGGGACATTTGTCATGGTCATTAAAACTTTTTGGGGCTTTTGTGGGCAACCCAAAAGGCAGTGAGATTCATGGTGGTAAGAAGTTAGAAAGTGGAAATGTGCTATTTTGCCATGTAAATAATTGAAGTTAAAATGAGAATGACCTTAAACCTCCCCCAATCACCAAGATAAATAAACAACTTTTTTTGTTATAATCATGTTCAAGTCCAATTTCTAACCAATGTGTTGATTACATCACGTTTAACAATACTCAGTTTATGATAGTACTTTACGATTCTTCAATTTTTCTAGCCAGTTACTCGCCAGATACTGAAAATAACTAGCATTAACCTTTACACAGCTATGGTATGTTTTGCTAATCAGAGTGACAAACTCAATACACTATTAACTCCATGGTGTTAATTTAAGATATTTAAATACTTTCAAATTTTTAACTTTCAACAAAAATCAATTTATATATGGACGAACAGGCCACACTGTCTTCATTCATACACAAAGGCTTAACCCTGACGGAACCTCCATAATTTAAGTGGGCTTCCAAACCAGTTATAAACAACTCGGTGCTCAAAAATTAAATTTCAGAATGTTGGGATCCAATCTACATGCAGTAAAAAAAAATAATAAATCTTTGCAATCAAAAATGTTTGAGAAACAATTCAACACAAGATATAAGAGTTGAATTGTCAGTTGATTTATATATAGGAAAAAGGATTTAGCTTTACAGAAGAAGAAAAAAGATTGAATATCATTATACCGTAATGAACAGCTGCAGTACAACATTAATAAAATAACTAATGCCTGGCAAAGGTTGCAATTATAACTGTGCCGATACGAATCAGCAAAAGCCGATTTTGCTGATATTTAGTTGAATCAGCGTTTCTGCAGATTCATGATACGCTTGTTAATTTTTGCCCCATATTATTGAAAAATGAAAGTGCCTGTCATAACCTAAATATCCACCAGTACCCTTTTCACTTTTCGAACTACTACATACTTTGATCATCATTTCTTAGCTACGTGTGCCAGCCGTACATATCAAACTTAAACATCCGATGTTTTAATAACTTTCTTGAATCCAATACATTGCAAATAAATATATCACTAGCGCCGTAAAGTTAAGATAAGAACAAAAACTTCATTTATTTAGAGCATGGCTACCACTACAAACAACAGAAAATAGCAACTTCTTGAACTGCAAATAAATGTTCGTAATATTGTGATGGAGACATTTTTTGATTAACTTACGTAAAGTTTTTAAAACTGAATAAAAAAATAATAACCAAATAATATAGGACTTTACATAACGTAAATTACTTTTACGGTTTCCTGTGCAAAGCGGCCACATGAAATGCTTTTTCACATTAATGTTTGGTACCCTAAATTTTTGCCAGCACATGTGTTAAGATGGAATTGGAATTCTCATTATTTAACTGTTAACATGTACAAAGTATCGCAATTTTGCAAATTTTAAGTTCATTTTTTTTAAACTTTGTATTTTATATATCAATATATTTCATTGTTACATATTATTAAATAATCTTATTTTATAATATTACGTATTAAATAATTAAATTTTTCAGCGTCCATTAGTAAATTCATGTTTCAATAAGCAACTAATGGGTCATCAGCAAAAAAATGTAAACAAGCTAAAATACATGTTAAAAGGTTATATTACATTTATAAACTGAAGTATATGTGCATCTGTGTTGCATGCTTTACTTATTATGAGTTAGTTTGGGTAATTTAGTAAATTTATAAAAATATTTTTGTCAAAATGTGTTTTCCCCCACTATTGATTCGGAATCGGTGAATCTGCAAAATTCTGTGAATCGGTACAGCTCTAGTTGTAATACCTCAATCAACTTTTTTTTGTAATTTTTTTGTAGTTGTTACACATACACAAAGCATCTCTCGATCTCTTTCTCTAACTCTCTATCTCTCTATGTATAACTCTAATTATCTCAATCTCTATATATATCTACATATATATCTATATATCTCTATATCTATATCTCCCTCTACATCTCTCCTCTATATATACTTATATTTATTTATTTATTTATTCATTCTAGCTTTTTAGCTGTTACAGATGTAACATAGATGTATAAAAACACGTGTGTATTCGAATGCAGCATTGTGTGAACATTTCAAAGCAATCGGTGAAAAACTTTCTGAGATTTAAGATTTTGAGCGAACAAACATTTACATTTTTATTTATATAGATTAAAAAATTTCAATTGAAAAATATTGATGTGTTTTTATTTATTTTGAGGAGCTTCAACACAAATACCAAAGTCCTTCTCAAGTTAAATACTGACCTTCAAACTGGTGCTGTTAGCTACAAAATCATCCGAAGAAGAGAGAGCCATGATTGGATGTCGCCCATCCTCAATAAACACAACAGAGTCCACATTTACGTCCACTAATGATGGCCTGCAACATTTATGCCCGATGAGAAACACAGGTAAAAAACAAATGCTTGTAAACTATTATGTAGTTGGATGATATCAGTTACTAATGAACCAATGGAAAACTATAAGATTCAATGGCGAAAATGGTTTTTTTTCTAGCAGTGCAAAATTTAAATTCACTCTGTAAATGTGTAAATAGTTACCAAAATTAATAAGCCCACTTCATTTTAACACTTTATTCAAACATAAGTTTAAGGTAAAAATAATTTCCAAAAAGTGCAACTGTACCACAAAAGATAAAGCTCGAGCTCGCTCAAAGCTCGAGAACTTTCAAGTAGGCTCGCTCGAGCTCGGCTCGCAGTAAAATTCTTACGTTCGCAGACCTCTAAACTATAGTAATATTATGAATTTATTTAAAACTAGCTAATGCCCGGCATGCGTTGCAATGCCTCAACCAATTTTTTTTATACATACATATTTGTAATTTGTTTTAAGTAGGTACACATATACAAAGCAGCTCTAACTCATATCTAACTTTTTCTCTCTCCCTCTCACTAATTTTCTATCACTCTATCACTAATTCTCTCTCTCTCTCTCTCTAATTCTCTATCACTGTCTCACTAATTATCTCTCTCTCACTAATTATCTCTCTCTTTAATTCTCTCTGTCTCTCTATATTTCTCTATCTGTTTTTATCTCTCTATCTCTCACCTCTATATACATTTATCTATATATCTCAATATATGTCACGATAGCTATGAAAATATTAAAATTCTATATTTTTTTTAGCCATCTATATTTTTATCCATCTTTTTACCTGTCACAGGTGTGACACAATTATATAAAATCACGCGCTTATTCAAATGCAACATTGTGTCGTAATTTCAAAGGAATCAGTGAATAACTTTTGGATATTTAAGATTTCGAATGAACGAACATTTACATTTTTATTTATATAGATAATGATCCAAAAAAACACATAGGTAATCATGGAACCAAAATAATTAATAATACAACCCCCCTTAAAGCAGCGAGCTTGTAACGACAACTCCAAGTCAATCGAAACCAACTGAATGGGTGGAAATGCTCGCCTGCAGTAGTCGTTGCTCTTGGCGGCCTTGGCGAGCGACGAGAGCACGTCGACAGTGGCCAGGTTCCTCACTGCAGTCTTGTAGTCGAAGTAGCGGCTGTTCAGCGACTGCAGGAACTGGAACCACGCGGCCTGGCTGTCGGACAGTATGTCCTCCTGCAGCCGGGACAGCTCCGAGCTCAGGGCGTCCACCTCCGGCGTACGGTAGCGCACGTGCGTTTTGGTCCTTCGGGCAACAGCAAAAAAAAAAAAAAAAATTACAAACCTGCACCTTGAAGGTAAAGGTGACTCCCCCCTCCCTTACTCGGCCAATAATGATGATGATGGTGCATTCCCTCATTCCCTCTCCTAGAACCAACCAATTGTGCCTTCCCTCCCCTTTTACAGACTCTCACCTAGGAATTCTAATTTGATACTGTCCAATAAATATTAAGCAAAATATTACACTTTAACCCTCTTAGTGCCAAAGTCCGATAAATCGGCTTTGCCTTGTTGTGTGAAAATTGCCAGGGCCGAAAAACCGGCCCAATTTTTTTTTCCGTTTTCAAGACAGTTTTTGTTACTAGCAGCGCATTCTACCTTTGTCTAATGAAGTGTCCTACTATCTAGTTCCTTTTTCTGAAAACAGGTAGTGAAAGTGCCCTACTATTTAGTTCTTTTTTCTCGCAACAGAGAGTATGAGTGTCATACTGCTGGACATCGCACAGCGTAAGAAACCGTGTTTTGCTGCATTTTTTATTCTAAAGAAACACTTTCCCTTTTGAAAAAAAAAATTGTTTCTTTTGTCAATTCTTTATTTTAATTCTTTTATATCATGAAATTTTTTTCCGGCAATTTCTACAAATGTATTTTTTCAAAGTTATGACAACAATGGTTCATTTTAGGTAAACGGTATATGTAACTACCAGTTTCGTGGATATTACAAATTGCATAGGATTTTATACCGTTGATTATTCTGCGTTGAAAATTATTATTGTAGTAGTCATAGTAAACACGTTTTCCCGCATATTTCTCAGTGGAAAGCGATGTTATTCTATTTTTTTTTATACTCTACTATTCAAACTAATACCATCGCGAAACTTTGTGCGATCAAGGCTTTTGTTCTCGTTTTCATAATAATGTCTCGAAAAAGAAGTTACATTGCGGGTAAAGATGACAAAGAAATGCTTGACTATTTTTATTCGCTCGATAGTGTTATTTGTGAAAGTGATACAACAAGCAACAACGAAACAAGTACTGATTAGGTAGAGCATTTACCATCTACTTAAACACACTGAGACTTACTCCAGTGGCTGAGGGTAGTTATATTACAGCCAGTGCATCACTTCGTACGAATTCAGGCGATAGTTGAAGTGATTCGTCGTATGAAAATGAACTTACTGACGTAAATAATATAATCAGGTCTTCTTGTGAAAACATTTTCACCACTAAAACACAACATACATACACCAGTTTTTAGAAAATGCTGGACCAAACATTTACCGCCTCGAAACTCGAAGCAAATAGCATTTTTCCAGCTTATGTTTACTTTTTCCTTACTACAGCTTCTGGTAAAGGAAACCAATAGATACGCTCAGCAGTTTTTATATTTTTAATTGAAAAAAAAAAGTGATAATGTAAAATGCTGATAAAACAAGTCAAAAATTTTCTTCTAAAATTTGAAAGCCAATTTCACCTAAATTTGTATAAAGGCATACAATAGTTATGCATAATTTTTTAATAATACTGTTTACTTTTTAAATGCTGTACATTAATAACAGACTTATAATTATTAAAAAAATTACAAAGATTCAAAATACACTAAATAGTTGGAGTTAGGCTAAGAGAAGATTTCATTAGAATTGTCACACAGTTAGAAGAGCAATTTTTTTTTTTTTTTCAAAAAATTATTATTACAATAAATATTGGAAAAAATTACATTCCTATTATACTATCATATAGAAAAACAATTAAATATTTAAAAAAATCAAACAAAAGAATATTACTGTCAAAACTACTCCCTATCCACATTACAATCCATAAAAAATATTTAATAATTATTTTTTTTATTTAAAAATCAACAAAAATAAAATAAGATGAAAATTTTTTATGTTTAAACATGAGAAGTGACACAAGAAAACATTTATCTATAAACAGTAAAAATTTCATAGTTATAACACTAAAGGTTAAAAAGTTATTAAAATTAAACTCTAGAGATGCAATTTAGTTAAAAAAGACCTGTACTGGCAATATTAGCATTACCATCCTAGCAGAGGCTGGCACTAAGAGGGTTAAGGGCAATTTTAGAAGTTTAAATAAAACGGAAATAGGCCTACTATCCCATACTCAACATTCACTTATCATTGTAACCTTCCAATACCAATTTGTATATAAATTAATGTCAACTGATAAATAATTTTAGGATATTATTTATTTATTCTCTCTTAATTAAGCCCTTCCCCCTTTTTTTCTACATTAAAGTTTTCCCAATTGTGCAATTTGTGCCATTGAGCTTATGTCCATTTTTTTTTATGAAATACAGGTGGCTCATATTAAAATTCACACTAATATCTGATAAAGAATACCAAGAAAGATGTGTTCAATTTTCATAAAGCAATTCCTATGCAAAAACAGGTGATACTCTAACATGGTAGTATCATGATGAACAAAAATATGATACAGTTTAGTCCAGCATTATACAGTTCACACATAATGTAATCCAACACCAACTGAGCAGCTTACGTTCAAATTTTTTTTATGGCATTACTGCACTGCCAGCGTTTTTCGATGGCGCAGAGATTACCATAACTGCTGGTTTTCATTTCAGCAAACTGTTTCCTGTTTTCTAGCAGATTACATTGCACATTCATTTCTGTAATGAAATTTTTTGAAGATAGTCCTCTCTCGATATCAGGCAGATCTATCAAAGCTTGCTGCAGATGTCCAATAATCATCTGTTTTTTAAACATGAATATCCAACAGGAATATGAATGTCTTTAATCTCAGGTTGGGTGTCACTTCAGCTGAGGATTCAACATCACTAAAAACTCATAAACTATGAAAGCTACAGAGTTGAAGTAAATATATCTTAGTACAGCAGTCTTTGCTCAAGTTCATTACATATAACTCACTTGGTTGACATTTTCAGTGAAGACATAATGACTAATGTAATGAGCATTGGTGGGGAGCATCGAATTGACGTCAGTGAGACATATAACACTGAAAGTAGTACACCGATTTGCATGATTTCAACTTTAAGTTGCTCGTGAGAGAGCATTAAGTGGTGCTAGTTTAGTGGAATAACTATAAAGTTACTAAATTTGGTTTTGGAGCCATTAATCGCAAGATGCCTAAGTGAAAACAGGTTATTATGGAGAAAAGAAAGAAGGCAAGTGAAATTACCCGAGCAGAAGCAATTAAAAATGCAGGAAAGTGTCGTGGGTATCGAATAAGTCAAAAAGTATCCAACAGAAATGAGCCAGAGGGGCAAAACGTGCCCCCAAACTTGGCATGAAATTTGCACTCGAGCGAGCCTCAGCCGTCTACTTCGCGAGAAGCTTCGGGAATGCAGAAAATTGTTTGGTAATGAACATGGATATGCTCTCTGATGATTCAGATGATATGGAATCATTTGAGCCAGTGGTTGTGAACGATGGGCCGGGTTTGATGCGGTTTGGTGTCGCAATCTTTCTGCGTGGCTGCCCGATTGTCAAGTGAGACGTTCATCAAAGTCACGTCAAAATATAAGGCAACTAAATTTTGTTAAATTATTTTATTTATTTCATACCCAATATTACTGTTCAGCATGAAGGAAATTTAAGAATCAAACCCCGGGTAGCTGTAGTACAAAATACAGCCCAATCAGAATTTTATTTACTATGGAGCAGCTAGTTAAAATTTAATTAAATACATAGGTAACCATTGTGCTGTATGCTAATTTTTTGTTGGTATTCCTGTTAAAACTGTAATGACATTCGATAATCTGCCAAGAACGTAATCTGAAACGGCGGTGGTTGCGAATGTGCCGGATCCCTGTAAAAAGCTGAAGATATCACTGATAAACTCACTGCGAAACTATCCTCCAGGTGTTGGGCGCGGGTTGACCCGCCTTCATATCCACGAGATAGTCCTGGCCGCTCACGGACGCGAACTGGAAGTCCTCGACTCCCAGGGCTTCCCCGAGGGCCACCCCCAGGGCCTCCAGCCTGTGGCTGATGGCCTCCACGCGAGACAGCCGCTCCAGCAGGTCGGGGAAACCAGAATAGTCCAAGAGGAGGTTTCTTTTATCTCCAGACCTAGGGGGGAAAAAAATGCACTTTTTTGTTTTCAATTATGGATTATGTATAATGTTTTTCAAAGGGGTAAAAGGGAAAAAAAAATTTTTAAGCAGGATGTTATAAGCAGAAATTAGCACTTGTCAGTGTTAAATCAACTGATAGGTTCACTCTATGCTCAAATTTGCTCAAACCAAGCCAACAATTTTCTTTTAACTTCACGAGGCTTCCAGCTTCCTTTTTTTTTGTCTTTACATACACACAGCCCTTATTTCTGTAAAACTGTCTCACAACTCACAACAATAGTGTTTCAGTGAAGATTGCCTATGTCAAATTCCTTCGCTACTTGAACATGTTATTTCTGTGGATTCCTGTCTAAGAATTAAAAACAAATTCAGCTCTAAAAGTAATATAAAAAGCTTGATGTTTTTTTCTGTGCCATCGCAGAATGGTTGACAAATTAAAATATTGAAGAACTACATATGTACATCTGAAAACAAACCAGAATGGCAAGGAATATAAATTTGTTATTTTGTTTTCCAAGATGAAAGTGCCAACAGACACATAACTGCAAAGTATGTACCTTTGATATAAAAATACACAGAGGTTTACAATTTTTTCTTTAATTTCTTGAATTTTAGAAAAATTTTATAGGCAGGAATTGCATAATTTGTGAAACGTTATACACTGGAAGTAAATACACTGTCCTTATGGGAGAAAGTTATGGGAGTTGGAATATATTTTGTTATAAGCAGGAAAACATTAAATACAGGAACATTATAACAGGGTTTTACATACAACACATATCTCTGATTGGTCGACTCAGTGTGAGGCCAAAGGTACCGGGTTTTCATTCCCAGCTAGGTTGGGGATTTTTCACTTGTGGAAAATTTTCCTTCCAGGGTCTAGGACTGGATGTTGTGTTGACCCTTCATCTCCCATACAGCAGAAGACAGTGGCAAACCGCCGTAGTATCACCTCGTCTCGTACACCCTCAGTTACAAAAAAAAAAGTGTTCTAATATATTTAGAGGCAAGATTTTCAGGAGATTTTGGTATTTTTGTTTTTATTTTTTATGAAATCTGTTTATTAGAAAAAAAAATAACATTACTGAACAAATATAATAATTAAATGTTCCATATATGTACTAATTTCACCAAAACAGTGTCATTTTGACTGATACGTTGATGACACCTGGCTCTCTAACCCCTGTTGTGAGTGAGTCATGAAGAGGGCGCCAACCATCCTAAAACTCAGGGAGTGAACGGGTTCTCACCTTGTGGCTTACAACAGGGGGCCGGGACAACAGCGACCCCTCGAGACGCCATTTCGTTCGATCTATGTAGGTCCGTAGTTCTGTCTATGTCGTTAAGGCACTGGCTGCCAAACGGCGAACCACTCGTGAATCTCTAGCGGTGAAGCGCGGAGCAGCGCTCAGAGGCGTCCGTCGCGGATGACAGGCGAGCTACGACTGACTCCCACGCACCGGCACGAGATGTGTGGGAGACAGTACGCGGTCCGGGTCCGATGACACCGTCGTTCGTCACACCAGCCGCCGCGCTCTGGTGCGCTCACCGCTCGAAGCACCACTCAAAGCACTTAGTTACTCTCATGCCAGGACCAGACGGCTATGGGCAACAGCGGGCCTAGGGACCAGGATGGACACGACAGCTATCGTCAACATGATGCATTTGCTTTTTTTTAAATTAATCTGTTAAGTATTTCTTGTGTTTAAAAAAAAAGTTCTAAGGCCGTAATGTAAAAATGAGTAATTAATAACAGTTGCAAGATTAAAAAAAAGTAAATTCTTTGCAATCTTTTTTTACTAAGGTGTGGTACAAACATCATGTTAAAAAATTATTTCAGTGAATTTAATATTTAAAGGATTAGATATTTGTCATTTAGTTTATTTTTTGATTGAAAATGCTGATTAGTTGCATTATTTTAATTGCATTTCAGTGCTTTGTAGTCTATTAATATTGAATTTCGGTGTTATGGTGTATCGAAATGCTTTTCGGTGATATTCCAGTTTTATCGCAATTCACCTGTATCCTTGTCCCCAACTATAACACTTCAACAAAAAATCAAGTTAAATTTTTAAAAAAAAATCATTACCTCATACCTTGCTGTATCTTTGTTTATATTTCTTAAAAACGGATTCACTGTCCCCAGCAGTTGAAACGTATCTTCGAGAAGTTTTTTCAAAAATTTGGATTCCATTTCAGAGCCGTAGTAGTTAAGCAAACACAGCAGCTTGGTGTGAACAGCGTTCAGGGATTCAAGAACCACGCACACACCCCACGGACTGCACTGAAACACACGTTCATTCACAACACCACGAATGAATATCGTAACTAAGTAACACCTTTGAATATATATACTGTATAGAAGTCGCCAGCCCAGGTTAAAATTTCTAATACGGTTTGTGGTAGTTGGTCAATTCACCGCCGCAATCGCCACCATCTCTAGGGCATCGACTTGTGGTGGTCCCTAGCGGACAAGTGTCGAACACTTCAAACACCCCTTCCCCCTCCCGTTGAACGACCTTGAGCTGCAGTGAATGATTGATGGGTGGTGCGGGGAATGACAGCAGGCGACAGTGCTGCTCTCTAACGTGTAAATAACAACTAAGACGATACAGGGCGTTACGGCAGCGCACTGCAGCGGTGAAGTTCCCAAGCTGCTCATCATACGCTCCTGAAAAACATAGAGTAAATCCTATCCACTCGCGACTTCTATACAGTATATATATTCAAAGGTAACACTAAGGAAAGTGTGCAACCTTATAACCACCTTAAAATTTAAAATGGCAGATAGTCCCCTTTCGATGTCAGGTAGATCTATCAAAGCCTGCTTCAGCTGTCCAACGAAATCCGATTTTGATTCCATGATTTCTTGTACAGCTTCCTGCCGCTCTTGTATTTTCCGCAATTCTCGAAGTGGCCTTGATATCCACTCTCGTAACAACCTGAAGAGAGCATACAAAAGTGTTTCAAAGGTTTCTTTTATTTATTTATTTATTTATTTATTTATTTACATAAACTTTTATGAATTAGAATGAAAACCTCACACTTCCAAAAAATATATATATATATTTTTTTTATTGCATTATTAGGTAGAAAAGTTCGTATCTTTACTTTGGTTACACACATTAATAATGACTAAATAAATATAAAAATATTTACTAAAATGTATTAAACTGTATAAAAAATATTCAAAAACTGTATTTATTTTAGGTTGAGAATACAGTAAGTCCTCGGTTTACGTCGGGGTTACGTTCCTGAAAACCGCGACGTAAATAGAAACGACGCAAAATGAGCCATGTTTCATGCCACCGGCCGGCCACGGCCCAAGGTCGGCCGGAAGGGGTAGGAGAAAATGCTGTGTCGTTGCGGGAAGTAGATAACACTTCTACGTGCGAGATACGTGGGTGGCCGAGCGGGCGGGCTGGTAGTATTGCATCACCGCGCGGAGAGCAGCGGAGAGCAGGAAGCGTCCCTCATGATGTATGATAAGATAAGGCGGTGAACATGTAGCTTACGCTACATAGCATAAATTAACTACCGAAGGAAACAAAGAATTATAAACGAATTATATACGGTGTTTTGGTTAAAATAAAGATTTACGGTCATTGTAAACGACGTTATTGTGAATCGGCGACAACTTAAATTGAAACATTAGCGACGTTAATTCGAAACGACGTAAATCGGTACGACGTAAATAGAGGACTTACTGTACATCCTAAATAAATAAAAAACATGACAAAATAACAATGAAACAAAAATAAAATGTACCTGCTGCCAAATTTGGTGACTGTTTGATCTAAAACCCAACACAAGCTGCCTTTGTGTGTATTTGATTTACTGGAAAAAATTTCCAAGTTGCGTAAAGTTGATCCATCCATCTGCAAGTATTTATCTTGGTCTGTAAATTTCCTAAAACTGTAAACAAATTTAAAATTGTACATAAGTAACAAACAAAATGAAATCAAAAAGTTATAACACTTCTGTAGAACTTCTAAATTCTAAAAAAAACATTAATGAACTGTTAAAATATTGTCCTTGCTTAGTGACTAATGTTATCAGAGGGAGACTGTTTATTTACATTTATTAGTACTGTACCTAACATCTAAATCATTAACAAAATTAATGCAGAGTTTAGCTAGGAAACCTCATTACAACACAAAATCAGTGGAATTGTACACAATTATTTTATTTTAATTTACTACGCATACACTTAAATAACACAATAACAAAGAGAATCATTATTTTACCACCTGCTAAGTTTGAAGGCGGCGTTTAAACCGAATTTCTTGAGGTACTGTAATAACACGGCAACAGAAGACAAGGTGGCCGAATGAAAATTCTTCCACATTTGGAATACAGCAGAATCCTCTTCATTATCCCCGGAGGACGTAACCACGTCGGAAAACGAAATTTCTGAGGAGAAAGCGGAAGACGGCTGTTTGTCCATCAAGATGTGTCTGCGGGAATCAAATTCATAAAACAATCACACTGCAGTTAGTTTCACAATAAGCATACACAATCATCACAATGGCAGGAAAACTTGAAGTGAGTCAGAAAGCCCATTGGTAGGGAAGCAATGATGGTTCTAGTTTAACCCCAGATTTGTTTCCTTAACAAGGATGTCTACAAGTTTGCCACAACAACAAAAAAAAATGACATGTTCTTTACTTTTTCGTGTCCTTTTATAATGAGTAATCACTAGGGGCATGTATATTTTGCAAAAAAATTCCATGACTAGCTGAAAGTTAAATCAGTGTAGCATCCTCTGTGTTTCGTGATTGGGTGAGTTTCTTTCAGGTGCATATCGATTGTTACAGCATCAATCACAGTAATTTAGTGCGGAAGCAAACGCGTCCAGAGTGGCTCAGTCACACAAGGCAACGACTTCTCCCGCAGAAACCACTGGTGCGGGTATACCTCGTTGCAATTTAATATGCGTTCAGATTTTTTTTTTTTTTTTGCAAAAAATGCCTGCCTCTAGCAATCACATATATTCAAGCAGATATATCAACACCAGATTATGAAAAATAACCACGGTCAAAATACAAAAAAATATTAATAGACTTTAATTAAATGTTTCCTTTTAAATATTCAAACAAAGGCTAGACCTTTTGAAGCAGGCTCTAACTATTCATGTATCTCATTCATGCTCATAAATTATAAACTGCAGTGGGGGGTTGTTGGGTTTGAAGAATTACCTGCACAACTTCGCGCTAGTGTAGATGGAGCATGCAATTTACCAGAAAAACTTTTGTAAAAAAAAAACTTGTTCACTAACCAAATTATGACAGCCAAGCCATCGAACATGAGTGCTTGGTTAAATACAATAATGATGTGGTACTAAAAAAAAGTTTAAATAAATGTAATATCTTTAAAAGCTATACCTTATCCTAAGACCTATAAAAGTAAAAAAATACAGCAAGTTCTAAAACAGATTCAACAAAAACTTTTGCAAATGTCGAAAAATAAAATAAACGTGTTTTATAAAACAAGCCTACCTGTGGTTTAGCAACCTTTCTGTGTTTTCTGACACATCTTCTGACACCAATACTTCTACTGGCTGCAGATGTGCCAATCTCTTGTCTAATTCACAGCGATTCGGTCCATCAGAAAAGTCATCACACACAGCGTCACCGGTGGTCGGATCAAAAGCCTAAACAAAACAAAAAATTCTAAAAAAAATTATATTTCACGGTCACATCCACTAGAAATCCAGTCACTGCAGACTTGATGAGGCCTGCAGCTCACGGTTCACGTTCACCATGATGTGATGAAATGCATAGACTACAAACTGGTTCCCGTTTTTAAGCATAAAGCTGGACTCACAAAGATCTGTCGCATCCATCCGTTCATCATCCGTCCATCCGTCAACAAGCCGAGCGATTCACAATGATCCGCACGTCTGTCATGATATTTCTACCTGGATGCTGCCAAAAACTATTAAGGCTTATATTTTTGAGAAATTTTCTCTAGTAAAGGTTTACCAGCTTGATGATCACGTACCTATGCTAAGCACCATTTTGGTGTATGAGTGTATGAGTGTGTGTGACATTTTATACCAAAATTTTAGAAGTTTACAAACTAAATAGAATTTTTTGATAATCTGCCACATTCTGAGTATGATACCGTTTGCCTTACGGAAACTTGGCTTAATCTTTACAGTATCAACTCTCATTACTTTAATGAAACTTTAACATAATTTTAGAATGGACAGAAATCCCCAATTTGACACTTCTGGACAGAGGTGGAGGAGTACTAACTGCTGTCAACAAGAATAAATTTAAATAGGTAGTACCTCTAAAAAATTTTGATTATCAAGGTATTGAAGCTGTCTGGGTCAAAATAACTCTTGGAAATATTTATATTCCCCTGCAAACATCTCATTATATTTATGAAACCTACTTTAAGTATTTAACTGATAAATATGCAAATTATTCACTCCAATTTCGACTTCACTAATGGCGAAGTCTGAGTAAAGATTATAAAACATTGTATTTTGAAGGTAGGTAAAATCACAGAACATATAACTCTCAAAACTAAATTCGCATCTGTTATTGTGCAGAGCACTAATCTCATAAAATTTTTTTCTAGGTGTTTTTTCTATGCCAAATGTCTATCGCCTTCAGTTATTAAGAATATCTCTCTGTTTGGATATGTGTTTGAGATACCTTGTATAAAGGAAGAAGGTTTTGAATTTCCCGCGCTACTAGCCACAGTAGTACCACTTGCATCCGCTGGCAGTGCCAGCAATCACAAGTAAGTTGCATCACCATGGTAAGTCGTTCCAACAAAAAAATAAGTTCTGCACAATCGAAACACTCTCCAAACTCCGAAATATTGAATATTGTACAGAATAGTAACCACATTTCCATAAAATCTGATATTACAATCATTTTTTATTCATTTAAAGTGAACAGGATAATCATCCTCATTTCTATTTTTGTCCATTTCATGTGAATTTTATACCAAGTTACACTATTCACTCCACTTTCGACTTCACTAATGGCAAAACTTATTTCTAAAATAAAAAAGTAAATTAAGGTACCTACCACCAATCCAAACCACAAATTGCTTAACTTATCTTCAGCGTCAGAAGACTGCTCCGCAATGCAAAGTATATAGTTTGGTAGACCACCTTCCAATGCAGGTAGTTCTGAAGATACAAGTGGATTAATATGTAACTATGAGTTAAGTAAAACATCAATTATTATTTTTTAATTTTTATCACTATTAATCAAAAACAAAAATACCATATTTACCTCAATATAATGGGATGATTTTTACCAAAACTGCAGACTCTTAAATTGGGGGTCACATAATGATTGCGAACTTGTATTTTGTCGCTGAAGAATATGTTTCAAAAACCGATGGGAACAGCTTAGTAATTGAAAACCACACGCTTTGAATCGTAATTGCATCACTGAAGTCACTTTATACTGCTGGTAATTTCTGTCTCCTGAACCTTTACTTAGTTGGAAAACTACACAATCTGCCTGTGAAGTGCGTCACTTATGCCACTTCAGTCCGCTCTTGTTTTTCTGGACCTTGTGGAGGGAAGAAGGGTGTCAGCAGCTGTGACAGATGAGACAGGATAGCACTTTGGAAAGCAGCTGTGACAGATGAGACAGGATAGCACTTTGGAAAGCAGCTGTGACAGATGAGACAGGATAGCACTTTGGAAAGCAGCTGTGACAGATGAGACAGGATAGCACTTTGGAAAGCAGCTGTGACAGATGAGACAGGATAGCACTTTGGAAAGCAGCTGTGACAGATGAGACAGGATAGCACTTTGGAAAGCAGCTGTGACAGATGAGACAGGATAGCACTTTGGAAAGCAGCTGTGACAGATGAGACAGGATAGCACTTTGGAAAGCAGCTGTGACAGATGAGACAGGATAGCACTTTGGAACACCCTGAAGTGGAGGGGGGAGTCAGCTCACTGGGGCTGCTAGGCAAGGCACCCTTTCACCCTCCTCTATCACCCTCCAGGGAACCACCATACAGCGCAACATTCATTGCTCTCTGACGGATGGCTTTTGAACCACAGATATAAAGCTCAATATTTTTTTTCTAATTGCTGCTTTCTGTTTCAAAAATATAAAAATAAGACCATGGTAACACACTACTGGCAAAACAAGGCACCAAAGAAGCTCTAGTAAATATCATGTAAATATCATATAAATATAAATTTACTCATTCAAATCATTTTTTATTTTATTTTTTTTTATGTGTGCACTTGAATTTTGATTTGCACTCCTTGAAGTATTTTTCATAAACTCATTATCAAAAATTTAGGGGTCACATTATATTCAGAGTTCCAATATTTTTGGGTGAATATGATACTATCTTAGATGAGACTACATAAAAAAATTGTGTGATCCTCAAACTCTCAAACCACATTATTCTGAGGTCCATACTCCTTAAGAAGACATTGTACCATATGCATGAAGAATGTTGACCTGCTGTATTTGAATTGGTTTTCCAAATAGTTTGTCTCGGATGATGTGCAAAGCCAAATCATGTAAAATTTATACCTAAGGATTTTCTATGACCTTTAGTTGTCTGCAAAATATTCCAAAAGTTTGTACTGTTTCCTTAAAACGTCAATTAATCAAACAAGTATTTCAGAAATACTACTCCAGAAAAAGCAGTTTCCACTTTACAGTTTCTTTAATAATCAGGCTCAGGTTATTAAAAAAAAACTATGCCAAAAATTCATCACAGATTAGCGATACATTTTTTATCTCCAATTAAAGATGTTAAAGTCACTATATGCATAGCAAACTGGTTAACTTTCTTATACAAACAACTTGAAACGGTTGAAACACATGCATGTATGTATTATGTACTCAGATAAATAAAATCACTTATAAAAAAATTAATCTTACAGCTTCAACTTAAAATAGCAGCAGATAAAAGGATATCATCACTAACAAGAGTCCCTTTGGAATAAACACTAATAAGCTTTCGTTGAAATATTGCATGTTTTTCACCCTGTGGCTTCACATTGCAAGCTCCCACTTGGTTTACAACTCCAACTTTGTATCCTGAAAACAGTGAAAACATATTCACATATGCAGCATACCATAGTAGGATGATAATCTACTGTGTGCAAAAATCTTAGCATTGACTTTATTAACAAATAAAAACATTGAAATCGCGAAAAACTGATAACTTATAATTATATTTTTTAAATTTGTTATTTATATAAATATTTATTTAATAATTTATATATTTATTTAATACATAAATAAAAATTCAATATTTATTGATTCTGGAAATTTAGTTTGTGAAACAAACATTTAAAGGGTCGAATGTTTAAGTTAATATTTTTAATTTTTTCTATATTATTTTATTTTTTACCCTTGAGACCTAGATTCAGTTTGAGGGGTACCTATATTCGAGGTACTCTTTGGGATACAAAATTTAAGTAAACTACGATCTGACTCATCACAAATATATGTACTATTTCATGGTAATTTTAATGAAGCTAAACTGACCAACTGTTCTCGTGATTTTATGCTATCTTTAATGTAAAAAAACTTAAACCTTAACACTTGTTTATAAGGGTTAACCACTGGTAAACTACTTGAAGTATCACAACACCCTCTTCCAAAATTATTGGAAAAATATAACAGAAAGTATTTAAAAAAAAAAGTATTTGAAACTTCTGTTTTATTTTCTTTTCCTTTTTTTTTTCTGTGTCATCACTGAATAATGTTAAGCTAATTTGATTCCGCATTTTTGGCATTCTTGGTTTAGATGTTGATAACATAAAAGATATGTCTCGTATACACAACTATTTCCTTGTCAATTTTTTTTGACAGTACCTTAAATAAAAGCAAGCATACCCTTTTCAGCAGTTTTGTCATGAATTAATCTCACGCAAAAACAATGTTTGGAAACAGTTGTGTTACAAAACCCCTGTCAATACAGAAACGTGATGATTGTATACAGTGCCAGTCTACAGACAGAGAGAGAGAGAGAACTATTAACACTGCTGTATAGCAACACACTCTCACAGCCCCACACACACTCACACACACACACACACATGTATGTGCATCCCCCTTCTCTCTATCAAACTCTCCGACTGATTAATTTTTTAGATTTTCCCCTCTTGCCGAGCGCCAGCCAGGCGGCAGACAGACAAGTCACTTACCGACAGCGGCCGGGTAGCCGCCTGACGGGCGGCAGACATAACGCAGCGTAAGGGGGCAGTTCATGATTCTTTACACGCACTGCTGAGATATTTTAATTAAACAATTCATACTTACTCGTGAAACATTTTTCAAACACAAGCTATTTATTTAAGCACATAGTCAACCACAACAGCACCACGTTAATTTCTTTACACCCAAAATGAAAAAAAAAACCTCCCATATAGATCACAGTACATGTTATTAAAGAAACGCGGGTAAATACAGGTATCTTGAGCAGTTTGCAAACAGCATGGTTTTTGCTGAAGCTCTGCACACTGTGCTGTGTGTACGCCCAAGTTGGCGGGGGCCTGTTCCCTCTCAGCACTGCGACGACACAGCACTCCGTTACCTGCTTGGACCAGGCGATGAACGTGGACGCTAAGCCTGGTTATCGGCACGACTGCCACGAGGAAGTTCTGAGACCAGTACGAGGAGACTTTCAACACGTTTGCCGCGACCTGTGAACCAACAACGTTTCAAAACAAAGCGGACGGAATTTCAAGCACTTCGCAGGCCGATAGACCTCACACGCAAGAGGTAGCTCTGTGAATGGCTGTGTGAAAATACATAAAAAAATTGTGTGCAGGTCTTCCAGTACTCACCAGAGATGTGTAACATCTAACCTCTGTAATGAGCAAATTCGCTCGTTTTATAATACAAAACTCTAATATAAAATATATTTTTTAAAATAATTATGCATATTTTTTTAAATAATGCCAAGTGTGATAAATATACACAAATTGTATGTTCAACTACATTCCTTGACGTGAATCACATGTAGTTTCCGCACCTGCCACTAGAATTTATTGCCCGAGCAGCTCCGTCGACTATCGAATCATTTTACATTTGCAGACAGAAATTTTTAACTTATAATGAAACGGTTCTGAAAAAAAGCAAAAAAGATTTGAAAAATTAATTTGTTCTCGTGTTGCAAATACACTTATAATATGGAACTAGGACACATAATTTAACGTAGGATTCTTAAAAAAAAATTACTAACCTGAAATATTTTAAAACATTGTATTAAAACACTAAGTATATGATTGTACATTTGTTTTTGCTTAAGCAACTGAAATCAGTCTGTAAATACTTCCTACAAACAAACCTTGACCTTATTGAGCTGTTGCAAAATTTAAGAATTAACAGTAAAGATTTCCTGACTAAATCCTTTTATTTTCATGGCATAGAATAAATGTAGGCTAAAAATAATTTGTTGTCTCTACAGCATGATGATCGCTGCGATATATCTATATTTTAATGTTAACTAAGGGTTGTAATGCCAGAAATTCTAATGTATTTTTTTTAAATTGTCATTATTTTTATTATTAATATGCATTATAATATAAAGGATTAAAGGATAGTTTTACAATTATTAAGATTAATTTTTTAATACTTGAACGGTGTAAATTTTGCAATGTTCACGAAAGCAATACATACGGATGAACCACGTAGGTCTCCCAACTTTGAGTGATTTCTGAGACTTCCACAGATGGCAGCACAGTTCGTTCAACTTCCGTTCCATTCACGATATTACTGCCACCAAATGCAGTATACCAAGAGCTAAGATGTTACACACCAATAATTTCAAACTGTTATATTACTTCATTTAATTTAAAATTTGCCAAAATATTGTTTGTAAATAAAGCAAATTTATAAAAAAACTTTAATGCTTTAAAAAAAACTATCAGATATTTTTTTTTAATTTTGACTATTAATTTAAATTCTTTTTGTTTTTGACACCATACTTTTTTTTCCAGTAACAGTAAAATTTGAGGTGAATTAGTTTCTCTGTTACTTTTTCTTTTTAAATACAACACTAGATTAATTAGTGAACTCTCATTCTACTAATTTTTTTTTTCAATAGGAATAATTTTACCAGTATGAAAATGACCCACTGATTCACCCAACCTTACCCTACTTCTATACTGAGGGAAGCCCTACAACTCACGTAGTTTCGGTTCCCTACCACGTTCGTGCAACTTCGGATTTCTCTCAAAAATTGAAATTAAAATAATCGAAGGGTTAGGTTAGGTTAGGTTAGGTCAGTCACAACATGCTTGTTTTCATTGGAAACTTCTGATTTAGCGGCTGAAGTGGCGTTAATACCAAAACGCAAAACTTCGGAAATCTTCGGAAATTCTTGCAGGGAACCGAAACAACGTGAGTTGTAGGCTTCCCCTATACTGACGGTATTCAGGATCGTACGAAGTCGACACCTGCACGTTTCACTACCTCGGCGTCCTCCCCGAAGAAGGTGTACATGTAGGCGTTCTGGACCATCAGCAGCAGGCCCGGGTGCTGTCGCTTCAGCTGCATCACCTGCTCCTCCAAGGGCGTGAGCCGAGCCCCTCCACACCCGGCCCCCGGCCCCCGGCTCGAGTGACCGGCACCGTCGCTAGGGACAAGACCACGCGGTGAATTGCCATGAAACCCACACAACACTGAAAAGCATGTCAGCACACCCAGGGGCGTAGCCAGGTCGGTGGGGGGGGGGGGGGGGTTAGAGGTTCAACCCCCCCCCCCCTAGCCCCAAATCTTTAATTAATTTCTTATTCATCACTCAAACAAATTTCATATTAAAATTAATAAAATTTTAACCATTACAATATTCAAATTTAAGAACCGAAAACTGCTAAAATAGCACTATTTTACAACTCAAAATTCAAATTTTCCCGGGGGACCCCCTGCTTTAATACGGGGGGGGGGGGGGGGCATGCTTCTTAACACCCCCCAAACACAAATCCTGGCTACGCAACTGAGCACACCATATTACACAGAAATTCAAGTTAATACGCCACAAAAAAAACCGAACTGCGATTAAAATCACTATCTATCACTAATCATCACTTTCAATCAAAACGTAACTCTAACGACAAATATATAATCTTTAAAATATTAAATTCAATGAAATTAATTAATTTAGCATGATGTTAGAACCACAATTTAATGAAAAACGATTGTAAAATATTTTACCTTTTTTTAGTCTTGCAAATTTTATTACAGAACATTTTTCAAACACAGAAATAATTAACAGATTTATTTTAATGGTTAATTTATAATCAAAACTTAAACAAAAGAATTAATCTGTTAAGATAGTAAATTCAATTAATGTAATTCACTAAGTATAAGATTTGCACCAAAATGTACAAACTAAATAAATTGAAGAAAAAAAAAATTATACTTTTCTTTTAACTCATAACTGTTATTAGTAACTTATTTTTACATTGTGACGATGGTAAATTTTCAAAACACACAAATACTTGCCTATATATTCATTCATTCATTATTTCTTTACAGATACTCACACATACAACTAGCACATATCAGGATTTTTTCGTATTCTTCAGTAAAATAATTTTCACATTTTTGTACATATACCTAAGAGTTAAAGATAAAACAAATAAGGTAAAATATTTCAAATGGCTTTGACGTTAAAAGCTTAAAGAATGCATACTACCTTAAAAATGTACATCGGATTACCTTTCAATATTCAAACTTAGACGTGATGGAGTGGAGTTCGACAAATTCTGTGTGTCTTTTCCATTCTGCACCAATTGTTGTTTGCATTTCCGAGCCGCGGGAGGGAGCCTTCTCACTCTCGGGCTTGCGTAACGAGCCAGCTTGGATCTCTTTGCGACAGATCCTTCAGCCATGTCTGTAGCCAGAAGATCCTACCACACAAATATGCAATCAAAGTTAGTCTCATTAAGCTACAGCACTCACCAGCAATAGAACAAGCATGCTCTATCCAAAAAAAAAAAAAACTCTCAAGTGGGTCATCAAGATTAACCTACATCCTGCAAATAGTTAGCTTAAAAACAATTGGTTGTGGATCAAACCATATATTGCAGTGTAAATAAATAGTTAATATGGTTTACTACAGCTATCTCAAGTTGCAAGAAAACAAATTTTTCAAACTGATAAGAGATTTATGAAACTTTGTTGAGAATAGGTAACAATTTGCACCCCAAAGGATAAGCAAAGCGAGCGTCAAGGACACAACGGCATACCTGCTTCATTTATTCCTGCCTTATTTCATTCTCTTGAATCATATTCCAGCGAGGTTAGGTGGCGTTAGTAGTTTTTGTTCCTGAAAGTAGTGTGGTGTCACTGATTTATGACAGTACAAAAAAATGTAATTCAAACAGAACAAATTTACAAATTTTAATGATCTCTAACAACTATAAATAAAAAAAATTTTATTGTGGATGTAATTATATTAAGTAAATCCCAGCATGAACACCACAAAAAATTAAAACATACTTCATAATAAGAAAATCCAGCTGGGGAAAAACATATTGCCACAGAAATAAAAAATAATGATTTTTCCTGTAAAAAATGTTTACCAGGAAATTTTTTGATGTGTAACATATTGGCCCTCTGTATACGGCATTTGGTGGGAGTGATTTTGTGAATGTGATGAAAATGTGTAACAGGAAGAGGGGAGAAACACGCGCCATTCCGTTTTTAGGCACTTGTGTTGCAACATGTCGGTGAGCGCAAACATTTCCAAGGCATTCGAAAAGAGAGAAAGGGAGAAAGAGAAAGAAGACACAGCTGTTTACCGTCCATTCCTCTAATAGTAAACTTGAAGATGCGTGACTTATTGCCATGTGGCTTTTCTAAAATTTTATGAATACAATGTGAAATAATAATGTATAAAAATATGGTACAAATGGAATTATTTTGTGTGTTGTATTAAAAATATGTGTTGTGTTAATAAATAGTTTGTCAGGCGAATTCATTCCTGGAAGTTATTTGTATATAGTGAATATTAATAACTAAGTTCTATAATTGATGTTACTTTAAAATTTGAGGTTCATTTCTTTTTTAATGTCATTGTAAATATTTATTTTAATATTGGTACATAATAAATTAGTGAAATAATTATAAAAGAAATAATTTCCTTAATAATAATAATTTCCTAAATCTGTAAGATATTGTTAATTTTTTTAATTTACAGGGATGGGTAAATCAAGAGCAGAGTACATGCAAGAATACACAACATAAGCATGAGGTAAAATTGCAAACTGACAGAGTAGGGCAAAAAAAACGTCACTGGGAGTTTGCTCGTTACCGAGGTTAGATGTTACACATCACAGGAGAATACTGAAAGACTTGATCACTTTTTTTAAACACATCTCATCAACACCAAGATCTTTAAAACTAAACAAACGCTATTACACAGGCATCCGAAGAAATTCTTCTTGGAAGACGTCCAAAGAAAATATGGTACAAATAATTATGAATCTATTTTACTCATTTAGGTCTTAAAATTGAGACAATTACATATTCTGGCCTGGTCTATATAAACAGTAATAGTATAAGTATGATATATAATGTACTAACAATACTGACGAGGAATTTAATTATGCACACATAATAAGCAACGCCACAATAAAATTTATTATCTCATCTACAGTGAAGTATTTAAGACGGTAAAAACTTGTCGAGATGGTAATGAAACATTGGCGGAATTAATTAAAAACTGTAAATGGCAAAGTCAACCACATTTCCCACATGCAAAATTCAGAGTTGGACCCCGCCGGGAATCGAAACCGGATTACCCTAGAGGGAAGCAACAACAACAAAGGAAAAAGTCCAATATTATTAATGCCACAGTTTTACCGTTGCACCAACTTGTTCGAAATATAAGCAATATAAAAATCAGCAGTAACGTCTATTGAAAACAATTCTTTACAATCAGCGAAAACAATCATGCTTAGATATTTATTACATTAGACAGCGCCATGAGCAGTCGTCGGGTTGTCCGTTGTCTGCTATAGCCATGGCCTAAGTATTTAACAGAGCCAGAAGATACTGGGATATTTTTTTTTTATCGTTCTGCGCTCACACATCACGTTGTACATACTGTAGACGATAAAGGCGCTAATCTTGCACCGGTTTTAATAGTAGTTTGATAATATTAAGTGAGAATATGCTTAATTATAAGTTATTAGGTAATCGAAATTACAATAAAACAGTTAAGTGGCTTGAATAAAGCATTACACTTTCTTTTAAAACTATAACTCGGCATAATTGAGTGTATTCGCCCAAAAAGACTAATTTTAACAATAGTTGTTCACAAAGCAAATTCGGGAGAGTTAAATGAATTGTTAATTTAGGTTTTTATAACAGTTGTTGAAAAAAAGTGTTAATTTTTGTGTGGGCCTAAGTCATAAACAGTTTAGCAAAATTGTATTTGTATATATTGTCGTCGTCCCTCGGAAGGTCATAAAGCCCGGCCTCCACCCGCCAGTATTAAACCCTGCTAACGGAAGGCACCCCTAGCACATTTCAAGTGAGTCAAGCGAGCCGCCGACGCCGGTTAGGGCCTTCACAGATTATGTCCATATTCCAACACCACCAAACAGTTCTCACGCATCATAAATTACTGTGATAAATTAAGTGATTTTTAATTAGCAGAACAACCTTTAAAAGTGAAAGTGCGTCGTAGGGGTGCAACGGTTTCCCCTGTGGGAAACCGCAATTAATAAACGTCCGGAACATCCCTTGCGGCCTTCCGCCAATAATTAACCACAGTTTTAGCCAACCTAATTTACCTACCTGTTTTAACTTGCAAATAGCCACTGGAGTAGTCAAGAAGTGACAGACAGTATCCAGATTGACTTATTATTTTCAAATATAATTAATCTAAATTGTGTTATGTATTTTTATTATAGGCCTACCGCAAACTAATTCAGACAGATGTCATTAAGATACGAGTGTCCTATAAATAATGACTAATTATGATTATAAAATTGGAATAACAGCACATTAGAAACATTGGCGCATCATGACGCTTCCTCCCCTCCCAAGCCGGCACAAAGTGGCAGGAGAGTTTTACTCACAGGCAGGGGCGGACGTGTGATCCCGCGGGGAGACTTCAACTTTTGTGTCCTGATTCGTCATTCTGGTAACTATGACGATGTCCAGCCGAAGGCCACCCAAAGCCCGACCTGCACCCGCCAGTATCCAACCCCGCTAACGGAACGCACCTCTCGCCATGGCCCAACCGAGTCAGGCGAGCCTCCAATGCCAAAGTAGAACCAAGGGCCGTGTCTAATTAATTAAACACCTCGATCCCAGTTAATTAACAATAAAAAAATTAATAGTAACTTCAATACTAATTAAAACCCCCGCCCAAGGAAAGTGCGACGCAGGAGTCCCCGAGTCACTCATGTGTGAACTTGCCATAATACGTTTGTGAGTGTCTTCTTGGCGGCCTTCAGCCTTAATTAATTATAGTGTTGTGTTAATGTAAATATATCCTCCCCGTTATTTATGTATAACTAGCCACTGGAGCAGTCAGCAAGCGACGAACTGTCTCTGGTGTGACTCTGAACATTTAAACTTAATTTACACAAATTAATTAACCGTAATTATTAAAGACCATCTGCCAATCATATTAATTAAGAATAATTAATGTATGAATTTAGAGCTGCTCTCAGCTTATTATTATTGAAATAAATTCCGAATAACGGAACTTTACCAACTTTGGCGCGAGAGAACGCTGAGACCTTCTCTCGCGCCAAGGCCAGACGCCAGTAACGAGCGACTCGTGGACCGGGGCGGACGTGTGTTCCATGGGGAGCCGTCATTCTTTGTTCCACACTGAGTAGTACTTGTGGTAATTATAGTCATCAACCCAAACCTATTTTCTTCGTTTACGTAAACTGCCCGTGCGTCCCTGGTTCCTTTACAGTGTAGAGCCTAACCCAACCACTTAACGTAAAACTCCCCGCACGAGACATTACGCGGGTAGTTCACCTTACAGCACGGGCCGACTCCCACTACCAATGAACTTTTATTCAATGTCGAGTGCACAGGCACCGACGACAGCTACGTGTAAAGCTTTGCACCTAATTTAACTGCAGGCCACGGTTCACACAGGTGAATACAGGCGCCGCCAAATGAGCGATTTCTGGGATTGGCTGTCTCCAATCAACCTTCCTCTTAACCTCGGCTGGCGTGAAGGCTTAATCTAGTGACAGTGCGTCAAAGCACTCATTTTTAACCAAGTGTAATTATGTAGGGTAATTACTTGTACGCCGTGCAAGTGTACTGTAAGTGTAATTGCGACTGTAATTGTCCAGCTGATTAAACGACCACTCCGCACACTCCGTGCGCGACGTGTCATCGACAGTATAAATCTCGAGTTCGTGTTTGTTATTGTATTGAGCCTCCTTATCCCAGCTAGGAATCAGTGTATTATGCTGCACAGGGCCTGTGATGTGATACCAGCTAGGGACCCCCCCAACCACGAACTTCGCCGATGGTCCTAGCAGGCCACGCAGGGGCAACGCACCCACGAAACCCAAATTTGTTTAGATGCTGAGCTAACCTGGCGCCCTCCTGAAACACAATATGTAACAGAACCAGTTTTTCCGCTAGGATACACGCCCGGTCTCGAACACGAGTACCCGGACGGCGGTACCACTACAACACACTGCTGACTCAATAATTGAACCAAAAATAGTGTTTAAATAAAATCTTTGTTATATTAAAACTTTGGCATTTGCAGCAAAGTTTCAAGTTATTGCTTCGTATTCAAACCCCACAATGTTTCCAAATAAATTAAAAACTCTCAACTTCGCTCGAAATTTAAAAGGAAACTTTTTTTTAATATACATACTTTTATATTAAACTCCCATTTGATCCAATGTAAACGAAGGGGACATCTACTACTAGCGCCTTTAGTTCGCAGGCAAACGCAAGCTTTATTTATCAGATGGAGAATGAAGGTAAGTTTCCAGATCTCTCTATATGTCCATGCTCTTGAAATTACCTACAATAACAAAACATTTTCCATTGCGCGGGAAAATGTTATATACTACCCCGGTTCCTAACCTTCATAATTTTTGTTAAATAATGTTGATGTGTTTACAAGGTTATGTTGTAGAAAATGATTTCTAAGTAAAAAAAAAAAATGTTTGAGGATGTAAAGTTTTTTATATCTGGTGAAGTACCGGACTCGGTAAGTTGTTGGTTTACATATTGTAAATTGGATAAGTAGATAAGTAGATAAGTAGATTTGTAGGTTTCTTCGTATATAATTCGTATAATTTTTTTATTGTTTTTAAACATTGTGAATCACAAGATCAGCAAATCTAACATTCACAACATTCCATTCGGATGCTGCATTAGGTATAAATATTCAAATTGTTTACATCGTGAGAATGTTCGTTTAGTTTATTGTAAAATAATTGTAATGTTTGCTAAGGAATTTCAACGTAGTGTAACAACCAGTTCAAAAGTCCATTTCGAGGCCCTAAGGCCGGGTTTATAGAAAACGCAAGAACGCAAGAACGCAGGACGCGACAACCGCAAGAAATTTACAGTCGTTTATAAAAAACGCAAGGAAGCCGGCCATCGCCAACGTCAAAAATAAAATTTCAGGAATAAGTCATGATTATTTTTAAAATTTTTGTTGTACTTATCGTTCAGGCAGGGAAAATTTTGGATAAGCTGAACAAGAAATTCATCAGCTTCCTCCATTGTGCTGTATTCACTAGAAGAATGCCTGCCCAAAACATAAATAAAGAAACACAAGCGTAACGATTACAATCGCAGAGCCTTCTATATGCATTACATGACAGTTTCAGTTTCCACATACTAAAGCAACCAGTATAGAAGGCTGAAACGCATGGAGAAAACGCAAGAAGTAGAAAGTTGAACAACTTCTGCGTTGCGTTATTGCGTGTCTTGCGTTTTTTATAAACGTGCTGGTAGAAGAGTTAAGGTTGGACTTTTACCGTAGTTGCGTTTCTTGCGTTTCTGCGTTCTTGCGTTTTCTATAAACCCGGCCTAACAGTTCGGAAGTTCTCCAAAGTTTACTGAAGTTCACAGTTTGCACACTTTATTAGTGGATAAAAACGTGCATTTTGTTGTATAATTCTATGCCAGATATGGGAAAGGTAGCACCTGGAGATTCTATATTTATTAAAAAAAATAACAAAACATGTAAGTTTTTAAAAATAAATTAATCAAGGAAGTTTGAAATTTTGGTCAGGGAAAGGTAAGGGAAATGTAATAACAATTTGTGTTGTCGGCTGTGGTTTCATCCGCTGGAAGCCGAGGAGTAAGTATGTTCATTGGTTTGCAGGGTTTTCCCGACAAAGTTGTCCTTTCCAGGTGCGCCAAACACTGCTCGAGGGCGGGGGCCTGGAGGTGAGGTACTTCTCCGACTACGTGTCGCACTGCATCGTGGGCCAGGGCGCGGCGGAATGCGACGTCACGGAGGCCAGGGAACTGTACGAGGTGCCGGCGGTGAGGGGGGACTGGGTCCTGCTGTCAGCCGATTGTGGCAGGCTTCTTCCGTATCCTTCCGCAGCGCGTCTCGACCTTGGGCTGCTGTTGGTGCGGTCTTTCGCCAGATGCGCGCCATAGGGTGCAAAAGTTTCAGACACAACTTTGTAATGTAATGAACATTTGTTTAATGTTTTGGAATTTGGAATGAGGATTGTAGAAATACATTTTTTTTGGCGTATTTCATCGGAAGCATCATCTGATCATTTCTTTTTTTTTTTAAATTTTATTATTTGTAAGGAGATGTAATTGAATGATGCCATCTTGGTTTCAGACATGTTATTTAGCTATATCATTTAATTTTAAGAAATTTTGCTCTTTTTAACATTGCACATATCATGGAATGCCTTGTTAATAGTGGTATGTTGTACTACCCTTGCTTTACCGTCTCGAGATTTATCAAAGGGTCAAGCAGAAGGCAGTAACGTAAAAAAAGACTAGTATTAAGATGGTTAGTTGTAATGCACTAAGCAACAGGTCACAAATAAACAACGTTAACATTAACATTTACAACGGGCTTAAAATGTTGTTCAGCAAAACAATAAATATTTATGACCAAAGTCTCAACAGAAGTTTCCTCTCGCAACTTTAATTCAATGCTTTAAGGGAGATATAGCAAGGTTTCTATCCTGCAGGGCTGAAACAGACGCCTCTTACACACATATCGTACAGGATTACAATGGCTGTATCTGAATACATAGGGATGGGTCCATAGCACACCCATCCCTACATCCCTTAGCGCATGCAGTCACAATGTAAAAGGACGCATTTCTAAGGGATGGATGGTATCAGAATACTTCAACTGTTAATACCACCTGTTGATAGTTGGTTATATATATATATATAAACCCTAATGCAGCTACTAATTTCACATCCACTTCGGGACACACCCTTATTATACTCCCCTCTGCAATGCTGCAGTGGAGTGGAGAAAATGAAAGTTCTGAAATATAGAGAAAGTAATTTGGCAATAATTCAGTAAATCATCAGGTTTGCAATCCCTCGCCTGTAATCACGAGCCAGCCAAACGACGGGCACTAACACAGTGGTTTTCACTCTTGTGGAATCCCCCTTTTTTTTTTTTATGTTTTACATCTTAGCTCTCGGTACACAGCATTTGTGAGGAGTAATTTTGTGAATGGAATGGAAGTCGTATGGAACGGAAATGTGTAACCACGGTGTTGCCATCTGTGGCATATGGTGCAAAAAAAAAATTCACAAAGACAAAGTGAAACTTTAATAGTATTAACTGTTTATGGTTTTTAACAAGACAGCCAGAGTATTTTAATAAAAATCATCTATTTTTTGGCTTTTATCGAATCCATTTCTTTATATAGTTCAAAATTTTGCTCTGCAAATAGAATGATTCAATACCTACTCAACATGGCTGCTTCGGCAGAAAATTCTAGCGACAGGTGCGGAAACTACATGTGATTTGCATCAAGAAGTGTAGTTATCTCGCCCTGCAATATTTTAAAGAATTGTATGTTAAATTTTGTGTCAAGAGTTTGGTATTAAAAGTGTATTTGCAACATGAGAACACATAAATTTGCTCATTACCGAGGTTAGATATTACACATCTATGATGAGTGCTGAAAGACTTGATCACATTTTCAAATTATTAGGTATCATTTAGCCTACATGTCTAAAATTAAAAAAAAAGCAGCATCCTAAACAACTTGCATCCTTGCGCCATTCCTGTAAAACTACACAAAGAATAAAAAACTTCACGTTGAACTGAGCAAGGTGATCCAAGGACAAAATGCTAGACTCGTGTTCCAGAGGAGCTTGGTTCAAGTCCCGTTCCTTGATTTCCATTTTCCATGGTTCCTCGAAATTGCTCCAAGTAAATGCTGCAATGGTTCGACACCAAAGGATGTGACCGATTCCTTCCATAAATTTCCTGCAGTGTATTTGTTGTACGTGTGTCTAATAATGTTGATGAGACCTTCAAGGGCCCCGCCTACCCGGGCACACATAACGGTGTGCAGAGCTTCAGCAGTAACCACTAATTTTGAAAACTGCTCAACATATCAGAGCAGTGTCTGTCCGTGAAAAGCATTTAAGAATACGCTGAGGTTTCACGAGTAGTTCTGTTTCCGTATTCCGTTTTCAAACTGTATTTTTAGAAGAGTGAAAATGGCTAAAACGTATGTTTACCGAATAATTTTCGGGCATGAAACATGTGGTACAGATTCTCAAAAGCACTTGAGGAACCTGCGTTACACCTTTTTCTCCGCCATCTAACATTGGGGCTACTGCTCAGATCTTGTAGTTAGATCTCGTAGTTGCCCCATGCCTGTCACAGCCTTGAGCTGAGAGACGATACTGCGCTAGAGGCATCACCGATACACACACACACCTGTGACTATGCGGGCCCCTTCAGTCCTTTTAACTCACTCATTGAGTCGAAGCAAAGTTGCAAGCTGATAATCTATACAGAGATTATAAAACACTTTTGCCAGTTGTTTCTGACTGGTGAGTCACTGAATGCTACTCTGCTGAGTTCGCTTAGAAAAACAGTGAAAATTGCTGATGAAAATAAATAAAATCAATCCTGCCGAGGCGTATGCTTTTAAGATATTACAGGTCCAAGTGAAGTACTTTTGCACAGGCTGCACCAGCTGTAGAGTTGATATCCTTAGCAAGTGGCGTAGCACTGCCGGGTTCCTGGTCGGGGACGACCGTGTGTTCTCCGGCGTGGTGGCGTGCCTGTCGGGCGTCGGCTGGCGCGACAGGAGGCGGCTGTGGGCGATGGTGGCCTACCACGGGGGCAGGCTGGACCCGGCGCTGCGCAGCTCGTGCACGCACCTGATAGCCGCGCAGCCCAGCGGGGTAGGTGCGGCCGGACTAGCCGCCATGCTCAAGTGATTGCAACATGCCTATCCACGGCAAGGATGCCTTAGTTTATAGGCACAAAACAAATGTACAAATCACCACAAAACCATATCACAATACTACTCGAGAAGAAAAAAGCACACAGGTAGAAAGACATGTCAGAACAAAAGTACACAGAATCATGCAACACTAAAAACAAAACAGGACAATACATTAATCGATCTTGGATTTTATATATTGATCTAGGGTAAAGAATTAAGGTGAATTACTATTTTCTCTGCATTTAATTTCTTATTCAGTCAAGGGAATTGAACTGTTTTATTTATTCAAGTTTTTTAACGGTACTATACAATATAGTACTATGTACAATTGGTTTTGTTTGAAGAAAATATCAGGGATTGATAACTACGGTACTGTTCAAAGATGGAATTTTAATTTTTTGTTTTCTACACAATAACTACAATTAAGTAGTAGTTATGCATGTTGTTTTATTGCAGTGGTGTATACATTCTGGAGAGCTAAGGGGAAAATTTGCTTGAGTCTGTCGACACCCAGACTGTGAAAACATTGGTTTTTCAAATGGTGTTAGTGCAAAATTTTAATTGATTATAAAACTAGATAAAGAAAGTGGAGAGATAACTTGGTCAGCTATGGGGATGGTGGGAACTGAATTTTCTTCACGTGTCTCAAAAAATTGCAAAGTAGGTAAATTAATTTAAAATTAATTTGTTCAAAGAATGTCAGGAAAAACTCAGGATTTATTACAGCATTGTGTGGACACTGTATTGCTGTATTGGTTCCTCTGCATTTCTTGTTGTGATTTCATTGTGTTTAGTGGTCTTTTCGATATATTGAATACACAACGTTAGCTAGCTCTAATGCATAGTGTTAGTATTCTGGCACATTCACATTTTTTTTGCATACAGTCCTATTTAAACTACCCTCTTTTATTGCATAATCGTCACACCTATTTTTTAGGCAATCAAAATTGGGATAAAACATTTTCCCGCATAAACGTCGCATGTTTTTGGTCCCGCTATTAGATGCCGAGCGCTTTGTGTCGGTATCTTTTCCGTATGAAACAATGTATTTTAAAGTAGAAATCTAATATTTATTCGGACATTATCATTTACTTACGTATTTAATTAACGGAAATACGAAGTTGTCTGACGTGTAAATTTACTTTTAAAGACGATTTTAAACGTTATTTCCTTTTTTTGATCGTCTGCGTCGCCGCGGTGTACCGGTGTAGGTATCTTTTCCGTATAAAACAATGTATTTTTAAGTAGAAATCTAATATTTATTCGGACATTACCACTTATTTATTTAATGGAAATACAAAGTTGTCTGACGTGTAATTTTTCTTTTAATAATGTAGCCAGCGCATTATTCATGTTTGGTTATGTTACTTCCCGTCCGTATATAACGCGCGCACGTAGTCGAATATCGATATCTCGCCGATTCATGCAACGCGCGCTCTCTGTCAAGTGCCGAGTTAACTACATTTGATAGCCTGCACTCTTTAGTGGGAAGTGTGTACTTCGACGATAGTTACGTGTTAGTTCACGTCACAGATTCAAGTCGCATTCGGGTCACAGATTTTGTTTTTCTATTTAAAGTTGAAGAAAGACTTTTTGTTTAATGAATTATTAATATAAATTGTTTGGCGTGCTCTTGTTTACTCCACCTTTTTTTTAATTAAATGTACTTTCCATGAACGGCTTTTGTTTTTATGAATAACTTTACCTAACAAAAATTTTTTTTTCCCGCATATTTGTCGCACCCCTACTTTTCAAACTTGATTTTAGAATAAAATGTGCGACGATCATGCGAGAAAACACAGTATCTATATCTATGGTATAACAGTAATTGCAAACAAAATTGTATGTAAATTGTAAAGTAAGTGGTTTAATGTGTTAAACTTCGCAGATGGGATGAGTATTGGTTTAGTTAGGTTTTTTTAAGAATTTGTTTTTTTTTTGCATTTACTAATTTAAGAAAGCAAACATTATAAGCAGGAAATCACCATTCATGAAACGTTATGTACAGGAGATATGGGGAAAATGTTGGGACTTTAAGCGGGAACATTGTAACAGGGTTGTGCTGCAGGGTTAGCTGTTGGCTGACGGACTGTCGGGGGTACAGGCCAAGTACGAGCGCGCGGCGAAGTGCCCCGGCATCCAGGTGGTCTCCCCGGACTGGGTCCTGGACAGCTTGCGGGCCGGCAGGCGATGCGACGAGGGGGCCTACCACCCGAGGCTCTTGCTGCCAGCTCGACCCGAGTCGCCCGGTACGTTGCACAGCTTCCTTCTGAAGCTCGGCACACCGTAAGTGTGTTTAGTGTTTTATATAAAAAACACTTGGTTTAAACCATGGTTTAAAACGTGGTTTAAACCAGCTTACCCTGTAGTGATAGGTAAACTTGGGAGTCTACTACGAAACATTTTACAGTTATTACTGATATCCAGTATTTAAGTGAACAAATTGGCAATAATTCAATACCTGGTCAACATATTTGGAATTCTGTAAAGTTCCTAGCCCATATTTCTCGGTGAAATCCTAATTTATATGTGTGTGTGTGTGTTTTTGGATCATTTTTAAAAAATTACTTAATGGAAATAATACACCATTTCCATAAATAGACTCATCCTCTTTCTTTTTGTGTGTTTGTTGCAGGCAATAGCATAACTAGATCATTTTCTGAAGCTACCAACGAATTTTGTCCGGACAGCGAAACCCGAGCAGTTCTGGAAAAGCTTAAAATGTGTTTTCCCTGGAACAAACCAGAGAGTCCGTCACTTCTTGACGGCGTGTGTCCTTTGCCTCAGGTAAGATTCCATTGCTTGACCAACTCAAGCTGGAAATAGCTGTAATTATCAGATATGTCACATTCAATTTAAGTGGTTGCCTAAATCATACCTGAAAGTTTATAACAGTCATTGAATCAGGCCTGTAAATAGAAGTCATACAGTGTGAAAGTTTAACATAAATACGTATAATTTCTTTGTGTGTTCAATTGACAGTAAATAAAATTTTTTTTGGTATAAATGTGGTCACGACACTTAGAGGCAGCGATATAGAGAAATTTTGATAGTTCCAAGTTTGTGTTTAATAATTTATTTTTATTTTTTTGACTTTCAGGCAGAGCAGGCTCAGGACACTGTGACTAGTCCGTTAGCCTCACCGCTGCCGAGGAGGTGCGAGACTCAGGTCAGACTGACGTGCGGCTTGGCCGCCCCGAACGCCCGCTCCCCGCCGGCTCCCGGGAGAGACGGGGCGAGGGCAGTCGAGTGCACCGTGTCGGACGCCCTCTGCAGGCTGTGCAACCCGGCGGACGGGCGCGAGGCGGCCGCGGGCGGGCGGGGGCGGGAGGGGCAGGCGGCCGAGGGGAGCGTCCCCTTCGTGTCCCTGCTGGTGCGTCGTGTGCCGGGTGTCAGGACACAGCCGTCCACCCCCGATGGGGTCTCGGGCGGTCGGTTGCGGCAGACCGCGTCCATCGCAGCGCGGAGGCTGGCCGCCTTCAACAAGGACGCCAGGTCTGCGGACGGACAGGTTTCGTGTATGTGAACACCTTTCAGGGCGTCAGTATCCCTTGGTTGACATCACTGCGGTCAAGGGGGAGGAGGCACATATATAGATATATATATATATTTCAAATTAGTACTAAGGAAAGTCATTTAATAAGTCATGAAATATAGTTAACTTATTGTGATAGCCCTTCAACTCTTTTTTTTTTATACCGCAACATAATCTCCACCAATATTAATGCATTCATCGTCTTTATGTCAGTACCCGTTACTACCAGTTGCTTAACATTCTTTGCTGTCTCAGCCACCTTTAAGACACACTGCTAGTCTCTCGTGCAATAATCGAGCACCATCACCATTTTGAAACTGAATGACGTGTGCATGCCAATGATACCTAGTCAACATGAAATGAATACCGTAAAGTTGCCATCTGTTAACATTTTTGGAAAGTACTTGCGCTACTTAAGGTTAAATAATATCAATTTGTGGCTTACTTCATGAGTTTTCCTTGTATATCAAATTTAGATATCCAGAATATAACCAGCCATGGTTTATGAGATTATAAAAATTAATTTATACGTAGCGATGATGCGTGAAATTCGTCAGTCTGAATGGCCGTCTCACTAGTTGAAAAAAAAAAGAGCATTCATAGTGCCTGGGACAAAAAATTTTCTGCAGACCAGTTGATAATTATCTTGCAAATCTCTGCAATAGCGATCAGACCCCTTTTATGTAAACCCATTTCAGATTTCGAAATGTTCCTTGCCATGTGAGGTGCTAGTTCTGAGTCTGTTTAAGGGCCTTTCCAGTTACTTTTCAGTGCACAGTATTTTAAGTGGAACTACAAATTTTTTTTTTGAATGCTCAAGTGTGGGACTCACTCACCTTAGTGTGTTGGCCATTTGCAGATGTGCCTACCTGTTGTGAATTCCCATCGGGTAGTGCTGGCCTGCTCTTGGTACTGACAGAGGGGAGTGTCCTCATAATTGCAGTAACCATTTTTTTTATTTGTCCTTGTCGGTATGTGTCTTGCCCACCGCTAAAGTCCTCAGATGTTCACATGTGACAAAAGAATTAATAAATAAAAAAATATGTAAATAAAGCAAAGCATGCCTCTCTTCCTAGGAATGTTGGAAAAGAAAGGGGATATATCCAAATATCTTCTTCTCTGGCTAAATTTTGTACACTGTGTGCATTCCTGTTTGTGAATGCAGCTCATGTTGATAATGGAATGTAATTTTTATCTAATACACATTAAATTTTCTTTGTATCCAATATTTTTATTTGATTGGTAAAAGACTGGTAAATTAGTGTTGTATATCTCTGAAGTTCAGATGTAGAACTCTCATGGAGATTTAATAAGGATTGGCCAGGTAAATCCTCAAATACCATCAAGTATTCAAGGAAAAATATTTGAGGTAGGGAACTTAAGGAATGTAGGCACTAGTACCTCTTTAGAAGCTGTCAAATATTTGAATGTTTTTCAAAACTTAAATTTCTATGATTTTGCTTATTTATATTGTTATTCCTGACACTTATGATCTATACTTGGATACAACTAGTTCTTTTAAGAATGAAATTCAATATTTGTATATTTAAAAAAAATTTAAGAAACTTAAGACAATATTCAAATTTTAGAATAATTGGTTTTCAGCCATGTATGTGCTGTAAGAAAAGCAGAAACTGTACTTGCTCTGTTAGGTATATTCTGTGTTGGCCTTGCTTTCAGTACCGCCGCAGCGGTGCCTGTATGGAAGCGTTTTCTGCATACTTGGATACGAGGAAGTGTCTTCCAAGGGTCCGTGCTTGAAGTACATCATCGGCAAGTACGGCGGGGCGGTGGAGAGCTCGTACGGACCTTCTGTCACCCACGTCCTGTGTGCCTCCCTCGACGATCCCACTGCGCAACAGGTAGCTCGTCGTTCCTGCGACCGGATCGCTTGTCTGGTGTGCTGCCACCGCTGTTTGTTGTGTGGCTTATAGGACTTAACCTTCAATTGTTCTTTAAATTCAAGTACAGTGAAAGGGTTTTTAAGGGGCCCACCTAGTTAGGAGTGTGTTTGAGTTGGTGGGGTGGCTCACTGGTGCTTCTAACATGGTGTCGCCTCTAAGCACAAGGCTCTGAACTGGCTTGCAGTCATCTCTTCGTGCATAGGAAAACTATGAGATTTGAACAATAACCATAGCATTATGTGGAGGAGAAGTGACGATAAATGCTTTTCGTAAACATACGCCACTTCAGCAGTTTTCAAACTGCGTGGTTTCTTCTGAAGCTCTGTACACCATATGTGTAGCACACTTGGGACCATGGTCATTCCTTGGCTGATACCGATACCAAAATAATTACATCAGTATTTCACAAATGAAAACTGACAGTAATGAGAAAATGTGAGCAAACTAAAAATGTCGGCAGTGCAGTGATACGACCTTGTGGTCAACTGCCGTAGTCCACTTAAAAAAGATCCGAATGCAAGTCGCCCAGTTGGTGCCGGATTAAAGAATGTACTGAACCATAGAATTTTGGATTAAAGACCTTCTAATTGTAGATATTTTTAGAATTCCCATGTTGTTAGAATTTCAATGTAATCAGTTGTAGCCTGATCCATTAACATAAAATGTGGTAACTATTGAACAAAAATTTACCAACAAAAAGTACTTTTTCTTACTAGGCTCTTGCAAGTGTACGAATCATGTTAAATAGTACTTACATTTACCAACATGATCTCTCATCCTTCTTTACTGAAAAAAAGAAGTGCATGTCTGCCAAAATTAGTGATGTCCCACATTGAAGGCCACTGGGTAATCCTCCAAATATTCAAATACCACCAAATCCTTAGTATTCAAAGGATTAAACATTTGAGGGGGGGGAAAAAAAGAGAAGAAAAATATTTGAGGAAATAAAGTAATTTAAAAAAATTCTACACTGATAACCTCTTGACTTTACTAGGTCAGTTTTTTTCCTTCATACCTATCCTGTTACCACTTCCCCAAGATATTGCAATTTTAACATGTAATTTTACAAAGAAAATTGCAAAATGTACTGAATCTAGAAACTTTGTTTGTGAAACAACTATTTAATGGTAAACTTTCCAAACATCCTAGTTAATATTTTTCATTTATTGTACATTATTTTATTTTCAACACAGATATCTAGATTCAGATTCGAGGGATTATGTAAGGAACTCTCTGGAATTCAAATTCAGGATTCAGATCCGAGAAAATTGGGATTCAACTATCACTAGTTTACAGCAATTCAGTTTTAATACTAAAGCAAATCAAAATATATTTTGTTTGTAAGTATGTGTCACTTGTCGACTGCAGTGAATGGTGTAACAGTTGACTGGAAAATAATAGGAAGTCTGGGTGTGTTTGGCTTCAAGATAGCTGTAGGAATTGAAGGTAAGACATTTATGCAAAAGAGAAAAGTTGAAGATTTATGTTTTGGAAAGATCTTTCAAGAAATGATAAGATTATTGTTTTCTGCTGTCTCGGTTTAATTAATTAATTAATTAACATTCTGCATTGCAGCTACCTGCGGTTAAGGCCACAGTACAGTACAGCAAGTACCACCAATTATCGTTATCATGCACCAGACTTGTTGCTCTGTCCTGAAACTATGTAGTAGGTACTATATCAAAATTACAAGTCGTGTGTTGTACCTCAAACAGTTTGGCCATTATTTATTGCTAGAGACTAGAGACAAAAATTTATGGTTTTAAGATTTCATTTCATCATTTCAATTTTTATTATCATAAAAATTTTATGAATTTATGTTATTAATAATGTTTGTAGGTTATGTAATAAATTCATAAGTCCATACAAGTATTATTTTGAAACTAATTCAGGCTTAGTATTTTTATAGTACAGTACGTACAGTAAATTGATTTATTTAACAATGCACCTACCATAAATGTAAGACTTCCTGCAGTGTTAAACTATGTACTTTTAATGTAAAACCAACCAGATTATAAAGCTTATAGTTTCAGGGATGTTCAAAGGTTTGGAAAAAAATCTGTTGAATCAGAGACTAGGGTCTTTCATGTTCAATGTAATTTCCCAGGCTGCTAAAGATGGTAAGCGCTGTATCACTGCTTACTGGCTGAACGATGTTTTGCAGAAGAAGAAAATACTACCACCGTGGCAAGCCATACATCTTCCTGTCACATTCAGGTAAGTTCTTTGATATAGAGTCTCTGCGTAGTTTAGATTCTGTATTGATAGGAACCAGATTATTTGGTGAAATGAAATGCAATAAAACTGAAATTACACCGAAAGCATGTCAAAACACAGTGTAACACTGAAATGCTAGTTAATGCACCATATAGCACCAGAATGCAAGTTATGCATATCATGGAATTAAGTAGCATTTAACTAAAACTTCATTCAAATCATAAAATAAGTAATCTTTTTATGTTTGAAATTCAAGGAATGTCATTTACAGAAAAAGAATTGTACCAAAATGCATGTATCTCTTATTGAATCAATTTTTAACCACAAATGCTTACTAATTAATTTTTATTCTTAATGTTCTTTATCATCTGATTGCATGGTGCCAATCGATAAGTTGCTCTCTTACTTATCTATTAATTAATTAGTATGTCATCAGCAGGCGTAAGTGAAGGATTTACACATAAACATCAATATTTTTATACGCTCAATAAAATAAGGTATTGAGAATTTGGGGAATCAGTTTTCACATCTGTAAGAAGCCGAAAAATTATTTTTGGTATGATGCGGCCCCTCAACAGGGGGACAGCTCTGACGTCCCAACCGATGTCTGTTTCCAGTTTCTGTCGGAATGTGCAAGTGTGCAGCACCCAGCATATAGTGTATTTGGTGATTGTTTTCTTATAGCTATCTAGGTAGGTTTAATATTATCTTAAATGTTGTATGTCCTGTAATTTCTGTGTTTTTTGTCTCTGTCCTGGTCACTGCAAGAATGTGGTATGTTTTGTTCATAATTAATTTGTATTCATGTTTCTTGTATTGTGCATAGCATAGGCATTTAAAGTATTTTGACTGTGCTAAAATGTGCTAAAATAAATATTAATTAATCATTATTTTTGGTGAGGTTAAACATACAGTTTCAGGTATTTTCCTTATTATTTTATTGTTCTACGCTTTTATTCTGGTGCGTTAAAACACGTGTTGCTTTTGGGCAAAACTCAAAGTTCTAGAAGGTTTAAAAAGAAAGGAAGACAGCAATGGGACACACTGGTGCTCTGAAGTATTTTTTTTTTTTCATCTCAGAAATACGTCGGCTGGAAAACCCCTTACGTAGGTGTATGACCGAGCAGCAACAGCCCAAAAGGTTCGCTGGGCGCTCTTCAGCCACCCAATCAGAACGAACCGTGAGGTGGTGTGATGTGAATTTTTCAGACCTCTCGGAGAACAGTTCTCAGCAACACACCTTCCCTACATGGTCATGTGTGTGGTTCTGTGTTGTGATTGGCCAGGGTGACCATGGGGCTTACACTCTTTGTTTCGAACTTTGTAAAGGAAGAAGGTGTTGTGCAAGCTAGTTGTCGCTCGTTTGTCGTCGCGTGCGGTTGCTTCTTCGGCAATTCGCGAACATATCGTGAGAACTCCGTGAAGGGACAGTCTAGCGTCTGCTGGTCAGGGCCAGGCTGAGTTTCAAAATTTTGTTATTTTTTTTTTGTGGTATTTTTGGACCATATTTAATTAGTAATTTGACCCCAGGCTTAGGCATAGGTCCAGGGTGACTGTCTTCATCTCCCCAGGATGATTCAGCGGAATGATGTACCTAGTTAAGTAATCTTAACTAAGAGACTTAATTTTTTTTATATTGAGCGACATGAATTATCAACTGGAACTGTGATTGGTATTTTGGAATATATTGAAAAATTGCTTTGTCAGAAAGTAACCAGACAAGTTTAAGAAATCTCTTACTTTGTAAAAACTTTTCCAAGTAACAAATTTTGATCAGAAGACTCAACTGTGTTGTGTACCGTGTGTAAATTTTGAATTATTAATTTTTTTTAAGTAATATACAAAGGACGTTTGAAAACCATTTTTATTTTTCAAATTAAAAACTTCCCGAGTAACTAATTTTGATGAAAAATCGTAACTTCAAAATACCTAATCATAAAGGTATTGCAAATAAACACCATAAAGTTTTAAAGTGTCTTGTTCTTTTTCTGGGTTGGTTAGCCAGGCCAACCTGGAATATAACGGCTTTTCTTACATGTGTTGGCCAATTGCGGATGTGCCCACCTATTGTGAAGCTTTCCTTTAAGTGGTGCTTACTGACGGTGTGTAGGTGTCCACATATTTGCAGTGACCATGTTTGTCTTTGGATGTATATGTCGTGCCCACCGAAAAAGTCTTTGACTTTTGATGGGCATGTTTTTTTGTTACAATTATAAAAAAATAATAAAAAAATACCAGTTTCAGTTTATTTTTATTGGTCGTAGTGAATATGCCCTGAGTGAAATGAAATGCTTTTAAATGGACTAAAAAATATTCTCTTTTTCATGAATAAACACTGTGTTCGAAAAATTAAACCAAATACGCCAAAATAATTAGTTTTTAAAGGAAATAAACAAAATGATGCAATCTTTTCTAATCATTGGAGTGACATGCTATTTTTTTTTTTTTTTTTCAGTTGAAGATTTCTTGCTTTAAAAAAATTTGCACGTTATCTGTAAATCTCATGAATTTGTAGTTGATCATTGTGATTTTTTTTTCTAGCAAGGAAAAGCCATGCAAAGATCTTAGGATTTCTCTTTCCCAGTTTGAGAATGAAGAACGCATTCGGGTCCAGTTAATGGTTGAAAAAATTGGAGCAACTTTTACACAATCATTCAGTAAAGAGAATGACTTGTTAGTGTGCAAGAGGTTAGTACTTAAAATTATTTGCACGGGGGGGGGGGGGGGGGGAGGGGGGGGGGAATTACCTTTCAAAGAACTTTGAAGAAAAAAAAATTACTTTTTAAGATGTGGGAATCTAAATATAAAGTGTCAAGACCAAGAGTGTTAGACAAATAAGGATATTGCTCTGCTATGCTGTAGAAGGAAAATATATGTATGTAGTCACAACAAATTTGTACTTGTACAAAACTTTTTAACTACTGTAAAATCCTGTTAATAAGTTTCGTAAGGCACTTAAAAATTTATACTTATTAACAGGATAAGCTTATTAAAAGGGTAAAATTATATGTAAGTTCAGGTCAATTGCTATTTTTTTTAACTAAGTACAGTACACTCCCTATTTAACGCGGTTGTCGGGGGACATAACTTTTACCCGCGTTGTTGCATAACCGCGATGTTTCGATGTGACCAAGGTCAAAAGGCATAAAACACCGCCTGTGTTCTAATAGGTCGGCAAGCACGCACAGTGCGGACTTTGCATCCGCAGTTTTCACTAAACGCGGGTGAAAAAATAAAAATAATAAATTTTAAAGATAAATATTAAATGTTGAATTTTATTTTTTATTTTTCCGCATGCCGCGCACAGTTTGTCGCACGGCCTACGAGCGCGCCACACGCCGCCATACACACGTGCGGCACACAAGCTGCTGCCAGTCTCGTGGTGTCAGCCACAGTATCTGCTTCGTCTAAGTGTCCGTAACAAAGTAAGTGCAGTGTGTGCGATTACACACGATTCTGTGGTCAAAGTCTTCTAAATAGAAAGGCCATAGTAATACTTCAAACCGAATATGAATCGCAAAGTACCGAGTTTGATTGACAAAATAAAAATTCTAGATTTACGTACTTACAGATAGCGTGTCTTTTGCAGAAGTATGCAGCAGATACGTGAAAAACGATTCTAGCATTCGTACAATATAAAATAAAGAATCGTCTATCGTGTAAAGTGGTTAAACTTTGTTATCCATGCTTACAGTAAATTATAAATGGTCACATGTGGGATACAAAAATTGCGCCAAAATAATTTTAGCGCAATCAGTGGCGCCGTATTAAAAAGTCTGTTAAACGTTGTCTTTACTTATTCCATCAAACGCTGTGTCGAGTTGCTGAGTGTGTGTGGCTCGGATCGGCAAGTGTTATATTCCCCAGCCTCTGGTTAAAGGTCGGGAGGCCGCTACACATAAACATTTCCGGGGCTTGTTTACTACCTCACGGCAAAAGTGGTACAGTATGGTTCACGTAAGTATTGAACCACTGGGAATTCCTCGGCAAAGATTAAAAATACGCTAGCTGATTTACTTTACTATTTAATGTTAAAACATTATACCAAAGTAAAAAGATGAACGTGTATAATACAACGAATAATATTACGTCTGTAGGTTCAAGTTGTAACAAAACATTTATATGTCTCCGCTTGTCAACACACGTGACCACGAGAAGTGTGCAGACGGAAATGAGTGAACTACTCAAGGTCACCATACTTCCCCCCTTTCGGCTTAATCGCCCCTCTCATCACTGGCGCTTATATTCCACTCCTCCCATCTACCCGGGTGTCTTGGTCGCATATTCTCGGCTCGCCTCTCCCCTCCCAGCGCTGGCCGTCAACCAAACCTATCCAAAATCAATCCCCAGCCGAGTCACGCTGGATAATGTCGCTGGACGGTGGGCTTTATCGGGTCCCCTTTCCGATGCTTTATTTGTGGGTTAAAAAAAAATGTTAAGAACTAGTGTTTCAGAAAATAACACTGGGCTGGATTGGACCATAATTTGAAAACACTACAAGATAGAGGAATAATGTACGGAGATATCTTGTTTAGAATTTCACTGCGGACATTTTCTACGCCTAGGATTTTTTCTTCCCGATGCTTAGTTTGTGAGTTACAAAGCAAAATTATCCTAATCGGCTGTCAACCATTTATTCCATTATTATTACAGTAGAAACTCGTTAATCCGTGACGATTTAAAAGTGCAGAAAAAAAAAGAGAAGTAAAAATTTGTCAGCGCTTAAAATTAACGTCAAACTCTGCAACGTTGTTTGTACCGACCCTTTGTGTCGTCCCCCTTTCAGCTGTCACATTTGTCACTCTTTAAACTTGAGGGGGATGTCTTGACTTCTGCTTCCCATCTCCCTTTGTTTGTTTCCACCCGCCAACGCACCAACGCACGGCAGGCGCCTGGCGAGTGACGTGTCTGGCTGGCATTCGGCTGGACGAAGTGGGATGAGTTGGGGGGGGGGGGGGGGGGGGGCTACCCAAAATTGATGTGTGCAAGTTCAGCACGATTTTATCTTTCTCTCTTCGGCTGTTGTAAATGACCGTGAACTAATGGCTAGGCAGTGCCGTATTTTTTTAAGCCCAGACTAATTCGAAGACGGTCCTTACCTTGAACGGATTATCCGGGTTTATTACTTTTTTTACAGGATTTTAACTATCCGGGCATCGGCGGGTCCCAATTAACACGAATAATGGAGAGTTTAATATTTTTTATCCATCTGCTGCCAAGGCGCAGTAAGCCTCGGTAGATGTTACGTCACATGACCTTGGCCTTAACCCAGCTGCACGCCGGTGTCTGAGAAGCTTGACAAGACCTTCCGGGCTTTTAATCGCTAGCCCGTGAAATTCGGTAATCCGTGATTATCTCGGTCCCGACCATCACGAATTAACGAGGTTCTACTGTGTTATTAGTATTATTATTAATTTCTGATTGGGGGACATGGTTTGACCCGCGATATACCCGATTCCGCGATCTATCGGGGCGCGGTATACCGGGAGTTTACTGTACCAGGAAATTGTATTTTAATTGAGATTTTCCTAAGAGAGCTTACAGTATTTTTTTTTTTTACTTAATAGCTAATGCACATAGTATAGCAAAAAGTTTCATAAAAAAATTACATATTTATTTTTATATGGATGAGGGATCACTCTTTTATTATTTTCTCTCTGTACATTTACAATCTGATGAAATGATGTGTATTAAAATATTGGTTTTTGGTTGTGGTCCAAATGAGTACAAAGTTATCCTTGAATATATTCTTTATGTATGGCAAATTTAAATCAAAATTGGACAGTTTTTCGTTGTTTATGCTGAGTCCACAAGTTACAACATGAATTTCAATGATTTTATATAAATATATATATATTAATAGAATTGCTTCTAAACAAGAATATCCAGGTTTGATTCCTGACGTAAGTTGGTGGGTTTTCTCAGGTTACTCCCATTTCCCCCACCCATTCGTCAGTGCTCCAGTCTCATCCCCTCACCCCTGACCTTACTTCTAGACTGAGAAGGCATCCAATGTATGTCAACCTCAGATTTAAAACAACTTACACTATAAGGCATATCTGAAATTTTTTTTTAAAAAAAGGGGGGGGGGGGTTGGATATAAGTTAATCTTGATTGTAAGACAACTTAAAATAAAATAAAAACACTTGGATATAGAACGACTTCAATTTTAAGATCTAAAAGAAAAACATATATTAATAAAAAAAGTCACTCAATGTTTGAAATATTAAAAAATGTTTACTTCTATTTCAGGTCTTGTGAAAATTCTTAATTTTTAACATTTTTGTTTTAAATGATTTCCACCGTTAATAGCTATTATTTTTTAAATTTGTATTACATAAAAAATCATTGACTTTTTACAGTAATGAAAAAAAAATTAATTTAGAATTTCATTACCGAAGATACTTTAATAAAAAAAAATATCGTTGCTTGTCCAAAAACCCTATTTCTAGTAAACTGGCAAGAACCTTCATTTTCATTTTATTAGTTAATTTTTTTTCACAGGGCATCTGGCTACAAGTACACCAAAGCTTGCGATTGGGCCATCCCTGTGGTGAATGTTCGGTGGCTCAATGATGTGTACCTCAGCGATCCTCCGTGCGCTCTGGACCCCAGGCAGACAAAGTATCAGGATTTTGATGACAGCCATTCCCAGCAGCCACAGTTGGACAGCCGTCTGATGGGTAAGCATGTCTGTGTGGGATTTTGTTAGGGAAGTGAATGTCTCGTTTTCTTCTCGTTCTAACACTCACATTTTCATATTACTGGGGATAAGGTTATGTGGTAAGTTGCGATAAAACTCTGAATAACACCGCAAAGCTTGTCGATGCAACATATGTAACATCAAAATTCAAGTTATTACACCATTACAACCGAACTGTATCTAATAACATGAAATCAATAGGCAATTTGACGAAACTTAACTCCAATAAAAAAAAAAGATCTTTTACCATGGTAAATTCTTTGAACGTAATTTATTTAGCATCAACTTTGTACCAAAAAGTATGAACCACATGCCCATGGATTGTAAAAAAATTATATTGTTTGATCTTGCATCTCTTTTTTGCAACACGTTATGACATTAATTATGTCGGCACGTGTTTGTAAACAGAAACATTTGCTGATTTATTTTTTTATTTTTGTAATAAGTTCGGTTTTAAACCTGGTTATTAGGTACTAATTATTTTGTGTGTATGTATAATTGCATAATGTGTCAGTCAAAATGTGACTACTGTATTATGTTGAAATAAACATACAGTGAAACCCGGTTATAATGTTCCCGCGTATAATGTTTTCCCGCTTATAATGCCATATTTTTAAAGTCCCGACAATTTCCCCATAAGTGCAATGCATTTATTTCCCGTTTATAATATTTCACGAATTATGCTGTTCCTGCTTATAATGTTTGCTTTCTGAATCCATTATGTGGCGCAAACGGTTTTATAAATGTAACTATTCCAACCATTATTCAACCAATGAAATTAAATTAAATACTATCAACACATAATAATTACGTTTATGTTTACAGTCGTTATACCTAAATATAGATTGTTCAAATAGGTTTGTGTGCGAAAACAAAATGGAATTGCGCCAGAACACTGGCGTTTCCAGTGAGCACTGGCTAATTAACTAACCCTGTGCACTGTAGCATTCGATACAATATCGAATACAGTACCATACACTCAAGTTTGCAGTGTCGTGTCTATTGGCATCTTCACCTATGGAAACAATAACAAATAGTAAATATTTCCGTTGCTTATTAATCCTGTTTAATGACGCATGTACTTACGTGGTTTTACAATATTCAGTATTAAATTTCATACTAAGTGCTATAAACTAAAATTAAATTGTTTCACAAATATGATGTAGGTTTTTTTTTTGTGAATGTACGGAGTTTAACAAGTAAGTTAAAAATATAGGAATTAATATTGGGATATATTCCATTTAACATGAAATTAATTTACTTAGCTTAATGAGTCCATCAGTAAACATTTAAAATACTATCGAGTGCTAAATTAGTGTTTCCTGCTTATAATGTTTTTTCTTTTTCCCTCTTGAAAAACATTATACTAACAGGGTTCTACTGTATTAAGAAATATTTTAGTTTAATATTTTTTGTATAATACACTATTTTTATGAATAAAGACAATGAAAATAAAACCATGAACTCTTGTCACTTTCATTGATATTATTCGGGGGTATTTTCTGGAAAATTTATTAATCATGTTTCCATTTCCTGCTTCTAGACCTCACCATCACCATCACTATGCTAACTACAGACAGACAAACACTCTCTTTATTGGAGATTTTATTTATTTATTTACAGCTTCGTGGGAAGAAGGTGTGCAAACCGACAGACTTGCAGAGCGCAATACCTCTGTCAGCTCGGGAGCCAAGAGGCCACGCGAGGGAGAAGCTTGTTCGCAAGCGCAATCGAAGAAACTGAGAAGTGACGCAGACCCTCGCGTGCAGCACAAGAATTTGAAGGTCGTTTTCTCGTTGGCAAACGATAAGGAAAATCTTGAGCAGGTACCAGCATTTTTTTTATGTGTGTTTGATAATTTCTTCCAAAAGCTCCTGACAGTAATTCAGTTTAGGCCTGTGCAGATACTAGTTTATTGATGCGAAGTGCATATAAAATCAGATGGTTTAAAATGTTCACAAAGTCAAATCAAAATATTGCTCTCAGTGAAACTGTATTATACTTATTTTATTAAATAGAGGATTGAAGTAAAACAAAAATCATTGATTGTTTGTAATGTTTGAATTGAATAACCAATTGGCCTTATATATAACATAATTCAATAAAATTGTGAAATAATTATGTATAATATTATTATCGAGCATCCATAAAAGCAGGGTTTTTTTTTATTTAGGAACCAATTATTACCCCGGATAATTGGGATTCTACTGTATACTCTTAGCCTAATACATAAATAAAAAAATACCAAATTGCAATTAAACTATAATATAAAATTATAAATTTTTAGCTGATATAAGTAACGTAACTGAAGTGTAGGCTGTGCCTATAAACATATTACTAATATAAATATTAAGTATTTAAATTAATATGGTGTAGCATGGACACGTATTTTACCAAGTGTGCATATGCAACTGTTGTGTTTGTGATCGCAGAAGGTTCTGGAGCTGGGAGGAGACGTGGTGGCAGATATCAAGGACGCCACTCACTTGGTCATGGGAACTAAAAACTTGTCTACCAAGTTTTTTTGTGCTTTGTCTTTGGTGCAGTTTATTTTGTCAGACAAGTGGGTCGAAGACAGCTACGCTGCAAAGAGATTCGTAGGTGAGTGTTCCTGAAAAAAAATTTTACGCAAATTTTCAATCCTGTACACCACAGATAAGCCCCTATTTTATGAGTGCTCACAATTCCTAGGAATGAACTCATAATTTCACCTCGCTTGTAGCATAGCATAAATCCTGCCCCCCCCCCCCCCCCCCCCCCCACTGCTAATTACACTTTAACTGTGAATGTGTTATGTTGCTGATGGTTTGTTAAGGTTTCACAATTAATGAATTAATTTATACTCATGTTCTATTATGCATAGGCCTTTAAGGTATGTATTTATTTTGTTTGTGCTTATATTTATTATTAATTTTGGTTAGGTTTTTACACAGTTGAATGTAGTTTTTATTATTATTTTTTCTTGACTTTGATAAGTTAAAATTAATATGTGTATTAATTACATTTTTACAATTTTAAAGCATCTTCTGGTTAGTTAGGCTGTAACATTTTAGAAGCATAAAGAAAGACTGACAGGGGAGTCATGGGCGTGAGACACTGTCGCCAGTAAGTTATTTTTCACGCCTCAAGTTAGTGGGTTGTTGGGAAAACCCAGCACGTAGGCGCATGACACAGTTATAGACAAGAATTTTTGATTGGCGCATATTCAACAGCCGGTCAGGACGAACCATGTGGTGGTGTGATGTGACGTTTCAGAATTTCAGAGAAATTTCAGCACCACATTATTTCCTATATAGTATGAACCTGGTACTGTTTTGTGACTAGTCAGTTGACACACATTGTTGCCTCCCCTTTGTTTTCACCTTTGTAAGGGAAGGCAACTTCGTTCAACTATTTGTCGCTCGATCATCGTACCAGTAGGCCGCATCATCTGCAAATCGCCGATTTATTAATGGAAGTGTGATGGGATAATTTTAACTTCTGCTAGTCGGAGCCAGGCCAAGATATAACCTGAAAGTATAGTATTATTTAATCTCTCAGTTTACGAAATTATTTCAAAGATGGAGTACATGAAACATGCCATGAAAAAATTGTTCTAAAAAAATCGAGTCATATAATTTTGGTGTTAGAATATATTAATTTTCTGCAACATGATTATTAAGTCAAAAACGTGGTGCTGGTGTAAAAGCTTGCACTCTTATTGTAATTTTTCATATCTGTCATTGATAACATTGTTTATTCACTTTAAGTTTAGTGTTTTCCGAATATTATCACTCATACTCATACTGCATTAAAACAACATTTCACATTTCTTGTAGTTTTTACATTTTTACGAAAAGGGCATATCCCTACCTATCACCTCTATAACAAGTGCACAAAATATATGATTATTCAGTTTTATTATGTCTACAGTAATTTTACTGCAACTGTAATGTTTGTCTTTGCTAATTCCTGGTATTGTAATTGTTCTTTCCAGGTGAGAAACCATATATTTTGGATGTCAGTTGGAAAGGAGTGTCAAAACTCTCACTGTCGAGTCTACTGAAGAAGCCAAACCGTACCAAATTATTCAAAGTAAGTTGGACAGTGTATTAACAAGACACAGTGCATGCAATTATTCACACTTATCTACTTACATTCCTAAGGTAATAGCTGATAGCTCAAATAGTGTAGCAAAATAATCAAATTGATTCTTTAGGCATCAGTGATTCCTCCTCAAAAAATCATAATTGAAGTGTAAATATTCTGGCCAGACATTGATAGCAGTCAAAGCCAATAGAAACTCAGTAAGAACTTCAGAATCTAATTCTAATTAAAATATATAGTTTAAGGCTTAAGCTACATTAAAATACAGCAAAACCCCTTATTTGCACTTTTCATGGGGACAAAGTAAAAAAGTGTAAAAAGCGGGAAAGTGTAAATAAAGGGAAAAGCATAAAAAGGAGTACAGTTTACCTTATTTAGAATTTTTTTCCTTTTGTTTAATAGCACATACTACAATGCAGGTACAAACACACTAACAACAAATTTTACTTTAGTATTTAATCAATTATTAATTTACCACATTTGACAAAAATAAAAAAAGAATGAAAGCCAAAATGTTTTTCTGATTACTTCCTAAAAAATAAATTTGAAATTTTCTTCTGCTTGCTTTTTTGGCTGTTCAAGGAGATTATTTGCCTCTCCAAATTATAAATACAGTTGCAACCGGCAGGGTTTATAACAAATACGGGCTACATACACATTGCTCACAGTAAAAAAATTTTTAAGAAAAGGCCGCAAATTGATGAATATTTACCGTCAATAGCGCGCCAAACGCGGAGAAAGGTCATTGTACTCGGTCAGCTGCTGTAACGACGCGGCGGCGCATGCGCACTCTATGCTCCGCCCAGACTCATGACGCCATCAGCCGCCAACCAATAGATGCGAGCTTAGCGGAAAAAAATATAAGCTCCACCTCCCGTGTACCAATTTTATCCAGTTCTAATACCAGTTTATTGGTATACGCACCAGTTTTCTCGCTGCCGTGACATGTTCAAGTTTACGTTTATCATGATGTCTTGATACCAATAATTAATTATTTACGATCCCCAGAAATAAATGGTTAGTTTAAAAAATATGGCGTCAACTGTACAATACTTCCCAAATTATAAAAGACGTATAAAACAGTTACCAAGACACCGCTCATTTTATCTTGTGAAGTTTATGTCTCGTACCAGTATTTCGGCTAAGTTGTGACATAAATACAGTATCAGAACTTACAAGCAGCCATGTTTGTACATTCATGAGTTTACGTTTTTCCCTCGTGCATTTTAGATTGTCTCCTGCTATAATTACTCGTACTTTTACACGCCTAGGCTTAAATTATTACATGTTTAGAAATAAAAGCAACTTTTCATGTTATAAAATATGTATATTTTGCTATTTAAAATGTTCATTGCCTACTAGCTCCACGGTATTTTCTGGTTGTTTATGGTTGTTCGTGACGTAAATAGCGGGATTGATTCGATTTTTGAGACGTAATTCGCGGGAAAGTATTGTATTGGACTATATGGGAACCAAACGGGACCTGAAGAATATAGTGCAAATAACGGGAAAACGTAAATAACGGTAACGTAAATAAGGGGTTTCGCTGTAGTAACATAAACTTGCCATTACCATATTTTTTCAAAGCCAATCCAACACCTGGCCATACCTGTTCACAGAATATTCTGAAGGAAGAAAAATTTTTTTGTAGGTTACATCGTTGGGGGAAAATCTTAACTACCCAAGAAACTACATGCTAGATTAAACTACATGGATATTTTTTAATACCATACCAGGCTAGAGAGAGTTTGTGAACAATATTTGTGTTATTTGTTATTTCACTCTCTGTCAAATGTTTGTGTTATTTGAGGGAAAATTTTAGCCTCAGAATAAAGGCGATATGTAGTAAGTAAAGAAAAAAGATTTCATAACTGGTTTGCAAGTAGTAAAACCTTGTTACAAAGTTTCTCAAGTGACTTAAAAAAGTCTAGTATTAATGTATTATTAACAAGAGGATTTGTTATTCATTTTATATGAAGCTTCAGTTGTGATGCAAAGCTTCGCGTCTGATGTGAAGCTAGGTGTTTGTTGCAAAGCTTTAAAACATGTAAAATATTAATTTTAAAATATTTCATTAATTTTTTATTTTTGTTGTATATGATTTGCACGAATATAGTTGGTTACTTAAAAAAATATGTGGCACTTAAGGTTTGTTCATATGAATCCTCAGTATTAATATTACGCATATTTAGTTTATAATTTTTATTGAATTTTTATATATATATATATATAAATATATATATGTAAATTTATATATATATATATATATATATATATATATAAAAATTCAATAAAAATTATAAACTAAATATGCGTAATATTAATACTGAGGATTCATATGAACAAACCTTAAGTGCCACATATTTTTTTAAGTAACAAACTATATTCGTGCAAATCATATACAACAAAAATAAAAAATTAATGAAATATTTTAAAATTAATATATATATATAGGACCCAATTGTTTTATCACTTAATCAGTTAAAACATTACCCTGAGGTTAAAATATTATTTTTTAATGTCAATCCAGTATTTCATAAAATAAGTGTAATGCAGCTTTGCCAAGAACAATATTTGCAATTCAATTTGATTTAGCAAATATTTTAAGTTATTTTATTTGATATTGCTTTGCATCAAAAAAGCCTACTTAGTTGCATTTTTATTTTTTTTTTCAGGGGAAAACATTTTTTGTAACTCCCGGCACAACCCCCAAGAGCAGTACGCTGCGGGCAGTCATAGAAGCTGCGGGAGGAACAGTTGAAGATCAGTGGCGGACACTCGAAAGCCTCCGAGAGGCTAAGTTGGACTCGTCAAACTACTTTGTTGTTTGCGGGAGCAGCGACAGGCGTTCGATAAGCCATATATCTGACAATGGGTTTGGTGAGCATTTCAGTTTTTGAATGTACCTAGTCAATTTTTTTTTTCTTGTTCGCCATTTGTAGCCGTTTCCCCTTAGCTCACAAGTTTCGAGAGTGTCGTTGGCAACCCTGCTCATGTAGGAAGGAGGATTTTTCCAGCGATGGTTCGGTCGCAGCCTCCGGCATGCTGTGCATTTCAATAGTACTGAAACTACAGCCAAGTGGTTCAGAGCCATTCATACTAAGTGGTTCCGTCATCACACCTATCTGTGTAAAACCATTAGTGAAGTAAATTCAAAAACTTGAAGTGCCCGACGCTAGTTGTATTCTAGTGAGCCTTCAACAACACTATGTCAGAAAATTTAAGTGTACAGTGGAATAATTCATATAAGGCAGACTCTTTAGTCAAGGTGCTGCATTGGCATAAATTGTTCATTTAAATCGTCCAATATTTACTGTTTAAAAAAAAAAAAATAGAATGATGTACAGCAAAAATTTATCCTGTAATGATTAAAATACTCAAATACCACTACCAAAATTTCATCAAATTGAAATATGCTGATTGGGGTAGATAAATAAAGTGCTTGATTAATTAATTAATGGGTCCAATTCAAATTTTCTCAAATTTGAATTGAAAGAATACCTTGAATCTCTATTCATGTCTTGAGGGTCAAACATATAATTCTATACAAGAAATAAAATATGGAACTAATGTTTTAAAAATATTCAAACCTTTGAATGTTGATTTCACGAACTAAGTTTTCAGGATCAATAAATAACATAAATTTATTTACAATATTTTAGGGAACGGTTATATATTTACAATAAGTAGTTATGACATAAAATTCAAACGGACCCAATAAACTCGAGGGTTGTCAATATTTTTCTTCTCAAATATTTTTCCTTGAATATCAAACATTTTGTATACTAAAGATTCCATGGTATTTTAAGATCTCCATTCCTAGTTGAAATACTAATTAGGAAAGGTGGATGATTTGATTAATAAACTATAGCTATGATTCAGATACATACATAGTTTGGATCATGGGCAGCCATTCGGTTAGTTTTCCTATCCCCTAATATATCTTCTGGGATAAAATCTGAGGCCAAAATAAATTTGTGGCAGCAGTTTCCATATTTAAACTTTTATTTTTAAATCATGTTTGCATTGTGGGTGAAATAAAGATTTGTGTTGTTAATAAAAAAAATTGTTCATGTAGCTGAAATATTTTTTTTTATTTTCTAGTGGTATTGTGTCCAAGTGCTCTGATGATCGCCATCCTGAAGCAAGAAGTCCCGAAGGCTTGAAAGCAGCTAGTCGAGATCTATGTACACATTGTAGCTAACATATTGCCGTAAACACCATTGATTCATGTTTACCAAGTTTAAATATCTTGTTAAGCCATTGATACGATGCATGTTTTTTTAAATGTTTTTTAAGTACAGATTTGAAATAAAAAAAATTTCTCTTAACAATTTAAATTTTACTTTTACATGAACACCTGTATCTTATTCTACTTTTCTATATAATGTCCACCAATATCAAGACACTTATCGTAACGTACAACCAGCTTTTGAATCCCATTCTCGTATAAGTCTGCCGCCTGGTTTAATAATCGTAAAATGTCTTCTCTTTCATTTTTTTTTTTTTACCAACTTTCTGCATCAAATCTTCAGTAACGACAAAAGTTTGAACCCATTTCTGTACCATTCCTACAGTGATAATGTTCTCTCCATACACTTCATTGATCTGATGTTGAATTTCAGCCACTTTCACGCCTTTAGCACCAATAAAAAGAATCACTGCGCGTATTTCACAGTAAGTGGAATACTCAAGTGGAGGAGACATTTAAAATAAAAGAAACATATGCAAACACGGTCAAATATTTCTGTAATGGTGCCTGTATCTTGCCAACAGATGTGAGTACACATGCCGACCACAACGCTTCAGCAGCTGAATTTCGAAACAGTACTTACTTAAAAATCACCCCTCGTAGTTTAATAAGATCATGGCTGCATTTTGAAAATGTGACTTTTGAGTCCTGATAACACACTGTGCAGTACGTCACAGTGGAGGTCTTTCTTAAGCAATGATGGTAACGTGTAGACATTGCCAATTATTGTATGATTTGGTCTCTTACAAATGCATGAGTAATGTTTATAAAACCTACTATTTCAGATTTATGGTTTTGATATATATCATTTTCTGTCAGAATAGTTTCTTCAAATACGTTAATATTCCTAATACCAATAACCACATAAGTATTGTTAGACCAGTACTGCAAGCTATAATTTTTTATCTTAAGGAAGACGTATAAAGATAGTTAAGGAAATCTGAAATGACTGTGTATTACATACTTTGCTTTATTAATATTTTTATTATTACCAACATACTAAAATTATAAATATAATTATTGCTTTTAAAAATCTGTTACTACATTGTGCAAATCATTTTTAGTCCCATGTATTTAGAAATGATGGACATCCTAATTCCTAATTGCTTTTTTTTTTTATTTACATTTTAGGGAATTTTACTTATGTATAAAATCATTTTTATGAGCACTTATCACAAAAATTATGACATGAGCTAAAGTAACAATTTTTTTTTACTTATAATTTTAATGAAAATTTGGAAATGTTCTTAATTACATGAAATATGTTTCTTTTCATAGCTCTACAGTTCAAGTTTTTGATCACTGTTAATTTTAATAGTATCAATCCTACCATTTTTTTAAATTTCTTTGTTTTCGTATGTGAGAAATATTTTAATGATTTTGTGTAGGTTAAACCATTTACGGTTCATAACATTTTTTTTTAAGTTTATCTTATACTACACTTATTTTAACGAGCAGAGTGGTAATTGCAGATATGTATGTATTTTTATTTGGAAACAAGAACTAAGGCCAGTAAATTTAGTGGTAGAATGCAGCAATTATTAATATTTTTAGATATATCATTGCTTAGTTAACAATACCGTCTAACAGACATATTTTACGAAATTTACTTTTTGAATGTAATGCATTCTTGCGAACATTTCACATCCACCGATACAATTTTGACGGAAAATATTCTAGAGCTAGTAGCACCATTGCACAAAGATGGAATCGCCTAAATGCACAAAGCAGAAGGGTCCGTGAAGTAATAGGAGTGTAGTTGGCTACCCTTGCTTTGAAAATAACAAAAAAAAAGTATTTAAAATGTTGTTTTAAATTAAAAATAGCATAAGTACATTAAATACACACTATAATTACCAGAAAATATGTTAATTAGGCAGTATTGTTAGCTAAGTCATGATATTTTAAATTTAAGTGTCTTAAGTATGACAAAATTTTCTTTCTTAGCATTTGGTTTTTGTGTAATTTTGTAATTCATTTATTTCAAGTAATTTTAAGTACTAATTATAAGAAATACAGAACAGTTTAAAAATTTTGCTCATTTGGATTTGGTATTTTAGTAAAATTTTCATTTTAAAATTATGTGCCTAAAGCCAAAATAGGTAACTTCCTTGAAAAATATTATTCATATAATTAATAATTTACATAACATTGAACAAAGTTATATGCTTAATTTTCTGAACAGCATTATTAGTAACTCGAGATTTAGTGTGAACTGAACTGTGTTAATAATTTAATAGTGAGTCTGTTATACCTACCACAGGCAAAATTTATGTGTAAACTTATTAGCAATAAGAATTTTTTTTGTTGTAAATGTGTTGCGTTTTAAGAGATTTACATTAAACATTTTTTAAAAAAAATTTGTAGTTTTCCTGATTTACAAGCCTATATAAACTTCAAATGTTTTTCGCAATGGTTTCAAGTAGTGATGGGCCACTATTTGAAGGATCAACAAGGGCCGGATAAATTAGGTTCTACTGTACTCGCATACCCCTAGGTGATACTGTGAGTCAGCAGTGACAGACTGTATCAGGTGGACAAACTCTACGATACAGCTGCGTAGGGATTCCATGACGCCACTTCAATATCGACGGGCCTTCAGTTGTGCTAATGCACATGTGACCTTGTTTCAGCATAGTTAGTTGCTAGGAGTCTGTGAGTTCTTTAAATATATTCAGTATTCGTGAATAATTGGATATTCAATATTCATGAATAATTTCATGTTTGATTCAACATTTCAACTTTATATATATATTATACATATAATTATATATATAATTATATATATATATGTGTTACCAATTGATAGGCCTTCACCACTTCAGACATGTTAAAAAAAAAATTTCGATGCTAAGATGATTTGAGAAATTTGTATTTGTACTGATACATTATTCACACTTTGGTTTATTATTTAACAATGATGATTATTTTAAATGATTAATAGTATTCTATTTTATGCATGTAACCATATCAACAAAACAACTTTCAATCTTATAATTTACTGGTTTAAGAAAATGCTATGCCAGTTTTTTTTTAAATTGAAAATCCTTTTGTCAACCATTTGTAATGATTCTTTTTAATTTTACAGTATTTTGAATCAATTTTACTTGAATAGTGAAAAAAAAAAATTCTCTACGTGTTAAAATTTTATTAGATTCATATTTTATGTTTGATTTGAATTTAAAAAAAGAAGCTATATCTGCAGAAGCCTATTAGCTATTAGTAGCAACAGTTGCCTACATGAAAATTATTTTTATCTGTTTGCCACTTGTAAAGATACGTCGAGCGAAGGTACAAATAAAGTGCCCAGTGTCTGAAGAGGCAAGATAGCATCTAACTGTATTTTTTTTTTTAGTTGCAGACAAAGGTGGAAGATAAGAAAGGTCTTCATACAGGCTGACTATAGGTCATACAAAATTAACGAAACTGCGTGAGGGTCACGAAATCCAATGTTAAAGTCTTGGATTTAACAGTAACTATGCTGGAAGCAATGTAACTTTAATTTCCAGCTAACTTACTTTCGGGTTTTTTGATGCCTAACTTCATTTCATTGCATTTCACATATTACATGAAAATATTTGGATTGTAGCCACTTAAATCATGTGGATATCGTTTCTGAAATGTATTTTAGCTTTCTAACTAAAAATTGGTATTTTCCTGAAAATAGTTCATATATTTCTTGACATATACTAGTGTTAAATGTGTTTATTATTTTGTGTGGTGTGGCTGGCTCTAATAAGTAAATTAAATAAAAATAAATGATAATTTTAGAATAAATAATTTCAGAAATCTATACTGAGGGATCGAAAAGCTTTACTAGGGGGAACTTGAGTGTGGTAAAACACTCGCTTGGCATAATCATGCAAGAGGTAATCCTTAAAATTTGGTTCTGTATCCCGTACAGGATGTCTAGTGAAAGATTAGATAGAATGTGTAACCATTAACACTTAAGCCTCGAAAACTAACTTTTATTTTAAATAACAAACTTACAAAATGTTTCATTGCAGTCTTTCAGTTAAGTTTACATAGAGAATATCTAAAATTAGGAGACCTGCAGTTTCTCTTGGTCGTTAACCAAGTTAGTTAGTGTTATCTCAGTGACCAACGTAAGAAAAGAATCAAAACCTTTACCCTCCGTAAATCTTGCTAACTTTTAAAGGTAACCTAACGTGAATATTAAGTTAGTTAAATTGTACTAGCCTTAGACTTGAGAGACTTACTTAGACAAGTAGTTCACTGTATCTATGACGCATGTCCTGTCCTCAGTTTCAAATATCCACAGCCTGGGCTGGAGCCAGTCCCAAGAGCCCAACAGACTATCCCGAACTGACCAACTCGTTACCAGGTTAGGCAGACCCCCAACCAGTGAGCCCCGAGCTCACACTAACTCCCGCTTAAAAACCTTCGTCCCCCTTTCAGAAGGTTTCGGCCCCGCAATCAGGGCACAAGCTAGCTGAGTGGGCCCCCGTGTTGCTCACACCTCGAGGGACAGAGTGACCCAGAAACGTCAGCACGTGGCAGCACAGGACGCGTGGCCGGGCACGTGCCACACATTGGAATTGTGCCGTTTATCATAATATTTGGGCACAAATTTTGAATTTTAAATTTTTAAAGAAGGAAACCAAATAATAAATTTGCATTTTTAATTTTCATTTAATTTTGCTTCCATTACTGTACACTCCGACGTAATCTTGTGCAACCCAGTGCACCTGCGCTTGTTCGCCTCTGTGGTAATTATTTTTGTTGTGTTGTTTTCTGGGCCGACGCTTCCAAGGCCTTATTTTTAATTATTCATTTTTGAGTGTTTACCTGCAGCCCAGCGTACGTTACAGTATGTGCAATGTTAGTACAACAACCGCCCGCGCCCGCCACACGCCACAGAGTTACGTCACCGAGTTACGCCACCGTGCAGCTGGGGCGACACACCACCAGCCCGCACCAAGAGACAGAAATTTAAAGTCGGCTAAAGACAAAAAATTCTGAGTCGTGACAATATGAATTAAAAAGTTACCCTGTGATATAAAAAAATTTGTAAGAATATATATTTTTTTGAAAGGTCCTGATTAATCGTAATACTGGTTCACCAGGTATCTATATATTACACCCAATCAATTTACCATAGTAAGTTATAAAATATTTTTATTTTGAATCAAGTTTTGTTAAATTTCTGATTGTTTCCATATTTTTATGCTAAATGGTGTGTTCACTTTCATTTTGGTGTTATATCAAAATGCTTTCCTGTTTTTTTTTTTCCCTTTTCCCCCTCTTTCTTTTGGTTTTATCGCAATTCACCACAAAATCTTGTTCCTAACTGTAATAAATATTTTTGAGACATTTATAAGGTCTGTTTTAACCGTACTTGGAGAAAAGTTTAGAGGGGTGCTGAGGTGGATTTTAATAGAAGAGGTTGAGGCGGAAATGAAGTCTACGGTCAAGTATCTCGACAATATTGGACCTCTAAAAACTTGAAAAAGTACTGTGTATTTTATTTCTTAAAATTCACAAATTCAAGCTTTTGCCATAAAATTTGGTAACAGATGACCAATTCTAACCACACAAAATTAAAAAATAAATCAGAATATTTTATATGCATAATTTGAATACCTATAAAAATTCTTCCATTATAACTAGGCCTTACACATGAATGGTGCCATTCAAAGTTAAAACAAAAACTTTTCAAATTTTATTTACTATAATCATTCTTGCAAAAATGGGGATCACATTTTTCTTTGCTTTGATTAAGTGCAAAACACATTTACCCAATATTTGTTGCGTAAAGGGAAGAAATATCACAAAATGGTACTGTTCATCCTATTAGAATTAATTATAGTGAACAATGCACCTAACTACGCGTTTACACACTTAAAAAAATAATTGTCGCTATCATTCATTTTTAATGAGATTTGATAAGTTAATCTAAAATTTCAAAATCATATAAAAATAAACCTGACAAAATACACAATACAAACTACTTGAAATGACTGATAAAGCTTCAGCATTGCACAGTTTAATATATAAATGAAAAGTGCCATATGCTACTCTCACACCTCATCAAAATGTTTCCCAGACTATTAGCTCTCTTCCTGGTTCTCGGACTATTCGCAGTAAGTACCCACTCAATGACACTGAATGTTAGTAAACGTTAAGTTTCTCATGATTTTTTGAAATTGTAAAGATCACTTGTGCTCACCCAGTAAATATCACTGAATGAAAACTACATATATATTTTAGAAGTATTCATTAGTTCAATGAACATTGGTGTCTGCTACAGGCTGCTCTAGGTTTAACGGAAGGTGAAAGTATTAGCTCGCCTGACTACGCCAAGCCAAGCGACGACCTACTCACTCCGGATTTGTCATCGAGTGACGCCATTCTCCGTCAGGCTCTGAAAGAAGCAATCATAGAAGAAAAAATTTCAATTGACCAGATCCTGACAGTCGCTCAACAAGACGTGGCGAAACTCAAGTCATTTATCGACTCTACCGCCGCCCGTGTCTCAAACGGAGTTGCAGGTGTGGTGAAAGGTGCTTACTCAGAGTTCAACAAATTAGCTGCGCAACATCTCCAGCACGTAAGTCATGGAACAGAAAAAAACATAGTGATTTGGTTGTTGAAGGTAATTGCAATGTGTAACTAGCAGGGTTCTTGCAGATGGAAATATCTGGAATACAGTAATACCCTGAACTTGCACGATAGGTGGAACCGAGTGTTAAGTGCATTAAGTCGGGGTACAGTTTTAGAAATTATGTTTGATTAGGACCGAAAACTAAAGAAAACAATAATGTAGAAAAAAAATTTGTAATAAAATATTATATAATACAACAAATTATATTATTATGAGTTGCAAAAACGTAAACCAATGTTATTTTGACATAGAAGGCTTTATAAATGTAACAATGTTAACTGACGGATCAAAGATTTTTTCTTGTGCAAAATTTTCTCGTAGTAACTAACAATATTGTGGACGGAGCAGAGAATCGAGAGTCCGAGACGATTTAAAACAAAAGACGAACAAATCGACGACAAGATTTAAAAATCATGTAAATCCAGATTTGCATAAGTCGAGGTATTACTGTACAGGATAAAATCAGGAAATTTAAAAGGTTTCTTCAAATACATAGAAATTTTCTATATCCAAGTACAGAATATTATCAGTAATTTTTATAACAACGTAGTATTTTAATTATAAATTGTTTTTGATAATAGTGGGTGTTTTGTCTAGAGACGTACAAGACTGTAAAATCCAGATAAAAACGATACAATTAATGCTGATGCACTCGCAAACAACTCGATTGGCAGCAAGCGTGCACGATAGCACAACTTACCGCCATGATGGTTCAACAACAACTGTTGCTTAGTTTGCCGGAAGCTGCAAGGCTACCTGCCTTGGCAGGCAGCCAACTTGAAAAACTTGGCGCTGCTAGCAAGCAGCGCGGGAAGTTCAAAATTCAAATGTTTCAAAAACTATACACTAAATTACACACAATATTTACAAGTTAAAACAGTGGGATAGGTAAAAAATGTGAGACGGGAGGAAAAACTCTGGTAAATTGTCCGAAGTAAAGGCGTAGAAGCCCTGACAAGTGTTACCATAAATAAAGTAGTGTGAAACTTTACTCAACATTAAGTTATATTTCTAATCAACAATGTCTTAGACTTTGCAAATGCTCTATAGAGGACTTGTTACGAGGTAACACAGAACCAACTTCCAAATCTGAATGAAAGAAGGTAGGCATTTTAATCCTTTAAAAGCACACACATTTTCAGTTTGCCTAAATTAGGTACAGTACTTGCTTTGTCAGAGCCATTGGTAGTGGAATGGTAAGATCATTGGCCTATCATCAAAGTCATAACACCGAAATGCAAGTTAATGCATCATATAGCACCAAAATGCAAGTTATATCATTGAATCAAGTAGCGTTCAACCAAAATTTAATTCCAATCACAAAAAAAAATTGTTCCAGGGTGCACGGATCAAATAAATACTAAATTAAATTGGTTTTATTGTGCATCTTCTCTTACTGAATCACTTATAAAACACATCACCAGGGTAGAGTTATCTAGGTAACTGCAATGTCGACCGAAACATCCGTGATACATTCGCCTTGGATGCGGCTACAACCCAGAAGCCAAGCAACTTCATACAATGGCCGCAAAATCCTAAGTACTTTATTAACTTTTTAACATTGTTATTTACTAGAGGTTCTTTTGTGATATTACAAATGGTGTTTTACCTCTTGATAGTGGTGAAGGTGAAGATTTAAGGTGACGTTAAAAACTGTTAAAATTTTTGATTGCCCAAGAGGGTTCGAACCATGTGGTGGTGTTGCAATGTTCGCAGGCCGGCGCTGTAGGATCGTGGGCGCGCCGTTGCATCAGCGGCCTTCAGAGCACGGTGAATGCAGATGCCAACTCGCGGGCCAGGGGTGCGGTGCAGTGTGTCGTGTCCCATGTGGACAGCGCGGTAAACGACGTCCAGACGCTCCTGGGCGTGGCGCAGTCCGCGGAGAGGGACATCGGCAGCGCCCGAGCGGCCTTGAAGGCCTGCGGCCAGATCAAGAACGCGCTCAAGAAGGCAGAGTGCGTGACCAAGGCGGCAGCCAAGGTCGCCGCGGAGGCGGCCTCCCTCGGCCTCAAGGTGCAGGGCGCAATAGCAGACGCTGTCAAGATCTACAACACCTTCCCGACCGCCGTCGAGAACTGCGAGAGGACGCAGCTGCTGGCAGCTGAGAAGGACGCTTTGGTCTTGGTTGCGAAGCTCGCGACGTGTTGAGTGTGTTGGTTACCCTCCGCGAGAGCTTACGTACAGCTTGCACCTTGGGATGTATTTTGCATGGATGTGAATCATGAAAATAAACTATGTGTGCTACGGACGGTTTCTATTTTACCTTTATTTCTTACACTACTGAACCCATCTCTCAAATGCAGTTTTTGTATTTCAGCAGTCCATTTTCTTTTATTTTACAAGGCTAGGCTTCACAAGGCAAGGTTGGAATTTTAGGTTTCATCATCCCCCCCACCATAAAAAAAAAAAGACAGTAACAGGTCAATCTGACTACAGCAGACTAACTTAAATCAGTGAAGTCTCTCTTTTTCCATATTGGACTACATGCTAAATAATTTGATTATTTTGTATCTTGTTTGCAGAATTTCTTTTTCCCCTAAAATACTCTGTTTAAAAAAAAAGTCTTCATTAAAACCTTATGATCAAAAAGTTTGAGTTGGAGCTGTAATTGAAATAGAAAGGAAATGCTTGTATAAGGAAGTGATTCATGTTTTAATAACTCAGTAACTTGAAAGAATTAATATTTCAGTAATTTAACTACTTTATTTCACAATTACAAATTATTACATCAGATTAAAATGATTTTTAAGACGTGTTTCAATCAAAATGTAACAGTAAACACCATATACATTGGAAAATAGTTACAGATATTTGGGGGTGGGCACAGCAAACTGAGCAGGTCTAGGCAAGTGCAGATTAGTTGAGTGCCGTCGACGTGAGAACGGCAACCCCTCGTTCGTAGAAGCTGTGGGGCTCCTGACCGGGCGCTATGTTCAGGTCCACCGTGAACAGCAGTTCCGTGCGAGTGGAGTTCAAGTACACGGGCAGCGAGAGCTTCCCGCTGCGCAAAGCTTCCGCGCCGCTTCCCAATCTGGCAAAACCAAACACTCTTTACGTAAGCAACCTGACTCACCTCTTTCCAAGTGTCCAGAATATCTACCGGACTGCAGAGTTACAGATTACAGGTTTTATACATACACATACCAAGTGAAGCAATTTCAAGACTTTTTACAAAACCTTTAACAAAAAATTTTCCTAGAAGTTTTATTTCCAATGGGTGATTTTAAAGTGAAACTTCTTTACTGAAGGGACAACAATTTTAGAGCATAACGAAAATTCAGATCGCACGAGTTGAATATTTAGGTACGTGGTGGGGGAACCGGTAGAGGAGGAGAGTGCGTCAGCGGCGACGCCACACTCCAACGCATGCACTAGCAGTCAAATGGGAAGAAGACAAGGGGGAAGGGGAAATAGGTACGTAACAGAGCATGCTATATGCTAGTTGTAGCGGCCAGAAGGGGAGACGGCAGGGGAGAGGTAGAAATGACGCAACAGTCGTGCTACTGAATTCTCGCAATGCTGCTTGTGTTTGTCTCCTCCTCAGTTTTAATAACGGCTGACAATTGACGCTACCATATTTTATTAATTATATTTAAAGAATCTACAATTTATTTATTTGCGTGGAAAAGAGTTATTGATTTGTGCAACTGAGTTTATAATTATCATTCATTTTTATGTGGAAAGTTTGATCGAAAATGAAAATAATATATCTCTATCTATACCTAAAAAGCAAGAAATTTCACTTCTGTTGTGCAAGGACTCCCCATGTGACTATAAAATTAATTGAGGTGTCAAAAAACAAAATAGGTTAGCAAATGGCTGCTGGAAATTTTAATTTTCATGACTTAAGTGCATAAAAAAATATCACTTTTTTTTTAAGCATCACTTTTAAGAGTTAGCAATAACCAATTTCAAGGTTATAATAATGCAGAACAGATTACCTATAGCAAAATATAAATGTCTGTTTTTAAATTCTAAATTTTATGGATTTTTGACCTTTTCTATGATTTATGATTTTTTGGGGGACTTTAATGACCAACACCCTCTGGGAAAAAAAAAGTTCAAAATCTGGGTGATGGCATACCAGAACATAACATGTTCTCCTACAATTACTATCAATGAGGTATTTGCATGACTTTTCCAGGTTTTAAAGTAAATTACCTGACTTTCCAGTTTGAAATAAAAAAGTTAAACTAAAATTTGAGCACTATCCAATCCTATTTTCATAGCTGGAATTGTTTTAAAAGATATTTGTTACTAAACTGAAAAACCTGGTATTCAAACAAACAAGCCATTTAATTTTTTCATTTTAAGAGATCAAGGTTATCAGTTGAGGTAATTGTTGGCAATAATTATAATTCAATTGTAGCATGTGTGCTACAGCCTCTACCTTTGATAATGTCTATGTTGGCAGAAATGGTTAACTTATTTTATTAACCTTTTCAGATGCCCTGGTAATAAGAGTTATTTTGGATTTAAGTTTGTTATATTTTGTTTTAAAAAAGGAATTGTAATTCTTGTTTAGTCTTATTATTTTTAATTTTACGATTTTAAGTTATTAAATTGGTCTGGAACGTTCAAGGACACTACCGAATATTTTGGTAATCGCGGCGCTAGGCGGCGCGCAGGTGAACAGCTGAGTGTGTGACGTCAGGGGAGGCGGCGAACGGCAGTCGCCTGGTGGCCCGGGCGGGCGCGGACGTGAGTAAAACGCGGGTTGGCCATGGTGAAGGTGCCACGTCGAAGTGACTTGCCGGTCGAACATCTGAATACGAGTTTTCCTTTTTGAATATGAACGGGGTTCATATATATATATATAATTAGGAACACGTTGGTACGATGAAACGCATGTGGTTGGCGTGTGTGAATGTCGCGAGGATTTTCCAAGGATGAATTATGTACGCCAAGACTCCAAGACGGTATGGCGAAGGATTCGTCATATCCGTACAATCACCCGCAGCTAAGGTAACGTGTTATGGCAAGGGACATCACGACGTCAAAAAAGCAATTAAGTGCCAGCAGTGACCCCTTTGACCCCTGGTGCGAAACTATAATCTGTCGATTTTTGAGATTTAAATTAACGGACTAATAACACTGAAACTGGGATTTTACGTTCAGCCGGTTCATCCAATCCCTGCCAGACATGGAAGAAAAAAGACGTCGACCGTTAGAAAATGACATAACTGAGAAGGGCTTGTTAACCCATAATTTGTAATTAGCTAAATTATTGATATATTGATTTGGATGCTAATGTGGGTCAATATTTTGTTAGATTTCATTCTGTTAATTGGTATTTACACATGGTTGCTACAGAAATAGAATCTTAGAATTCCCTGACTTTTCCCTGTTTTCCAGAAATTTAAGAGAAAAATTCCCTGACTTTCTTTTGAAGTACATAACATAAATATTAACATGCATATGATTAAATGTAGTATAAAAATTTCAACATGAGGTAAAATAAGGTTTTTTTTTTGTGTTATTTTGACGGCAGAATTGCGAATGTGTATTTTTCCTTTGACATGGCTGGTGAGAGCTCTTCGAACCATATTGCTGAGTTGAATACTTTTGTAGCACAAAATGCAGTACGCAGAATTTATATTTTTAGCAGAGGGTTTGATATGCTGTAACTGTGGCTCCTTGAGCCAATTCTCCTTAAAAGTAGTTTTCTTCGACATCTCTAAGCTAAAAAAAAAAGTACATATTAATATTTTCAGGTTAGGTTAAAACATTGTTTATGAATACTTAAAAAAAAATAACTACACAAATACAAAGACTATTACAAATTCACACCTAGCAATATAACGGGCATACTTAGAGAATTACAGTAGCAGCATTACAACATGCAATACTCTTACAATCTTACAATGTTAACTAAAGATTCTGGGGGAAAACATGTTCAGTTATGCATATTTTTTATACATAATGTAAGTGTCACGCAACAGAACTCAGGGATTATAACGGTTGAAAAAAAAGTAATTTTAAAAAATAGGTAGAAAAAATGCAAAAACATAACCGCACACAAAAGCCAGGTGTTTTCGTATCAGCTTGGTAGTTTTCAAAATGAGAATTGGTAGGTATTGCCTCTTTATCAAAATGCACTTTATTTTCTTATGATCGCATCAAAAACTAACTTCACCTGAAACAACGCCTTTTAATTCACGTAATAAGCTTTGTACTCACCTTACTCCACGTGAAAATAGCCTTCAAAAGA